>NC_053023.1:148381287-148489156 GCF_003073215.2 Triticum urartu
GCGAGGCGACAACGATGCTATGATGGAGATCAAGGTGGCACGCCGGTGACGATGGTGATCACGACGGTGCTTCGAAGATGGAGATCACAAGCACAAGATGATGATGGCCATATCATATCACTTATATTGATTGCATGTGATGTTTATCTTTTATGCATCTTATCTTGCTTTGATTGACGGTAGCATTATAAGATGATCTCTCACTAAATTATCAAGAAGTGTTCTCCCTGAGTATGCACCGTTGCGAAAGTTCTTCGTGCTGAGACACCACGTGATGATCGGGTGTGATAGGTTCTACGTTCAAATACAACGGGTGCAAAACAGTTGCACACGCGGAATACTCAGGTTATACTTGACGAGCCAAGCATATATAGATATGGCCTCGGAACACGGAGACCGAAAGGTCGAGCATGAATCATATAGTAGATATGATCAACATAGCGATGTTCACCAATGAAACTACTCCATCTCACGTGATGATCGGACATGGTTTAGTTGATTTGGATCACGTAATCACTTAGAGGATTAGAGGGATGTCTATCTAAGTGGGAGTTCTTAAGTAATATGATTAATTGAACTTAAATTTATCATGAACTTAGTCCTGGTAGTATTTTGCAAATTATGTTGTAGATCAATAGCTCGCGTTGTTGCTTTCATATGTTTATTTTGATATGTTCCTAGAGAAAATTGTGTTGAAAGATGTTAGTAGCAATGATGCGGATTGGATCCGTGATCTGAGGTTTATCCTCATTGCTGCACAGAAGAATTATGTCCTTGATGCACCGCTAGGTGATGGACCTATTGCAGGAGCAGATGCAGACGTTATGAACGTTTGGCTAGCTCAATATGATGACTACTTGATAGTTTAGTGCACCATGCTTAATGGCTTAGAATCGGGACTTCAAAGACGTTTTGAACGTTATGGAGCATATGAGATGTTCCAGGAGTTGAAGTTAATATTTCAACAAATACCCGAGTTGAGAGATATGAAAGTCTCCAACAAGTTCTATAGCTAAAAGATAGAGGAGAATCGCTCAACTAGTGAGCATGTGCCCAGATTGTCTGAGTACAACAATCGCTTGAATCAAGTGGGAGTTAATCTTCCAGATAAGATAGTGATTGACAGAATTCTCTAGTCACCATCACCAAGTTAGTAGAACTTTGTGATGAACTATGATATGCAAGGGATAACGGAAACGATTCCCAAGCTCTTCGTAATGCGGAAATTGACGAAGGTAGAAATCGATAAAAACATCAAGTGTTGATGGTAGACAAGACCACTAGTTTCAAGAAAAGGGCAGAGGGAAGAAGGGGAACTTCAAGAAGAACAGCAAGCAAGTTGCTGCTCAAGTGAAGAAGCCCAAGTCTGGTCCTAAGCCTGAGACTAAGTGTTTCTACTGCAAAGGGACTGGTCACTGGAAGCGGAACTACCCCAAGTGATTGGCAGATAAGAAGGATGGCAAAGTGAACATAAGTATATTTGATATACATGTTATTGATGTGTACTTTACTAGTGTTTATAGAAACCCCTCAGTATTTGATACTAGTTCAGTTGCTAAGATTAGTAACTCGAAACGGGAGTTGCAGAATAAACAGAGACTAGTTAAGGGTGAAGTGACGATGTGTGTTGGAAGTGGTTCCAAGATTGATATGATCATCATCGCACACTCCCTATACTTTCGGGATTAGTGTTGAACCTGAATAAGTGTTATTTGGTGTTTGCGTTGAGCATGAATATGATTTGATCATGTTTATTGTAATACGGTTATTCATTTAAGTAAGAGAATAAATTGTTGTTCTGTTTACATGAATAAAACCTTATATGGTTACACACCCAATGAAAATAGTTCGTTGGATCTCGATCGTAGTGATACACATAATCATAATATTGAAACCAAAAGATGCAAAGTTAATAATGATAGTGCAACTTATTTGTAGCACTGCCGTTTAGGTCATATTGGTGTAAAGTGCATGAAGAAACTCCATGCTGATGGGCTTTTGGAATCACTTGATTATGAATCAGTTGATGCTTGCGAACCATGCCTCATGGGCAAGATGACTAAGACTCTGTTCTTCGGAACAATGGAGCGAGCAATAGATTTCTTGGAAATCATACATACTGATGTATGTGGTCCGATAAATATTGAGGCTCGCGACAAGTATCATTATTTTCTGATCTTCACAGATGATTTGAGCAGATATGAGTATATCTACTTGATGAAACATAAGTCTAAAACATTTGAAAAGTTCAAAGAATTTCAGAGTGAAGTGGAAAATCATCATGACAAGAAAATAAAGTTTCTACGATCTGATCGCGGAGACAAATATTTGAGTTACGAGTTTGGTCTTCAATTAACACAATGTGGAATAGTTTCACAAACTCATGCCACATGGAACACCATAGCATAATGGTGTGTCCGAACGTCATAACCGTACTTTATTGGATATAGTGCAATCTATGATGTCTCTTACCGATCTACCACTATCGTTTTGGGGTTATGCATTAGAGACAGCTGCATTCACGTTAAATAGGGCACCATCTAAATCCGTTGAGACGACACCGTGTGAACTATGGTTTGGCAAGAAACCTAAGCTGTCGTTTCTTAAAGTTTGGGACTACGATGCTTATGTGAAAAAGTTTCAACATGATAAGCTCGAACCCAAATCGGAGAAGTAAATCTTCATAGGATATCCAAAGTAAATCTTCCTATAACTATGAGATTATGCAACTCCCGTTTACCGGAGGAACACTTTGGGTACTACCAAACGTCACAACGTAACTGGGTGATTATAAAGGAGTACTACAGGTGTCTCCAAAGGTACATGTTGGGTTGGCGTATTTCGAGATTAGGTTTTGTCACTCCGATTGTCGGAGAGGTATCTCTGGGCCCTCTCGGTAATGCACATCACTTAAGCCTTGCAAGCATTGCAACTAATGAGTTAGTTGCGGGATGATGTATTACGGAACGAGTAAAGAGACTTGCCGGCAACGAGATTGAACTAGGTATTGGAATACCGACGATCGAATCTCGGGCAAGTAACATACCGATAACAAAGGGAACGACGTATGTTGTTATGCGGTCTGACCGATAAAGATCTTCGTAGAATATGTAGGAGCCAATATGGGCATCCAGGTCCCGCTATTGGTTATTGACCGGAGATGTGTCTCGGTCATGTCTACATTGTTCTCGAACCCGTAGGGTCCGCACACTTAAGGTTACGATGACAGTTATATTATGAGTTTATGCATTTTGATGTACCGAAGGTTGTTCGGAGTCCCGGATGTGATCACGGACATGACGAGGAGTCTCGAAATGGTTAAGACATAAATATTGATATATTGGAAGCCTATGTTTGGATATCGGAAGTGTTCCTGGTGAAATCGGGATTTTACCGGAGTACCGGGAGGTTACCGGAACCCTCCCCCGGGAGCTAAATGGGCCATGATGGGCCTTAGTGGAAAAGAGAAGAGGCAGCCCTACATGGGCCGCGCGCCCCTCCCCTCCCTTGGTCCGAATAGGACAAGGAGAGGGGGCCGGCCCCTCTCTCTCTTTTCCCCCCTCCGCGAATCCTATTCCAACTAGGATTGGGGGGGATCCTACTCCCAGAGGGAGTAGGACTCTCCTGGCGCGCCCTCCTTGGCCGGCCAGCCTCCCCCCCTTTTTGGTCCTTTATATACTGAGGCAGAGGCACCCTAGAACACACAAGTTGATCCACGTGATCTTTTCCTTAGCCGTGTGCGGCGCCCCCAGCCACCATAGTCCTCGATAATACTGTAGCGGAGTTTAGGCGAAGCCCTGCTGCTGTAGTGCATCAAGATCATCACCACGCTGTCGTGCTGACGGAACTCTTCCCCAACACTTTGCTGGATCGGAGTCCGGGGATCGTCATCGAGCTGAACGTGTGCTAGAACTCGGAGGTGCCGTAGTTTCGGTGCTTGATCGGTCGGATCCTGAAGACGTACGACTACATCAACCAAACGCTTCTGTTGTCGATCTACTAGGTATGTAGATCACACTCCCCCCTCTCGTTGCTATGCATCACATCATCTTGCGTGTGCGTAGGAAATTTTTTGAAATTACTACGAAACCCAACAGTAGGGCCTTTAGGAAGATCTGCATGCCGCCACGCAGGTGCTTGCTGAGTTGGCCTGGAAGGTGCATGTTGCCACGCAGGTGCCTGCCCAGCTAGTTGGGCTGGCAGCTGCATGCGAACGACGGCGGAGTCTTGGCTGGTACGGGCCTGGCAGTGGCCCTGCTAATGCCCTCAGCAAGGGTCTTGACGGGGGCTCGGCAAGGGTCTTTCCGTGGCGTTGCTATCATCCCCGGCAAGGGTCTTGCCATGGGTCTTGTGGATTTCTTCGGCTAGGATCCTGCCGAGGGTCGCCGTCTTCTAGTCCTCATCTGAACTCATATAATTATGAGCTTGACGAAGATTTGCATGCCACCACAGAGGCGCCTCCCAAGCCCTGGTTCCAACGCAGCTGGTTGGGTTGGAGCCGGTGGGCTCAAGGGTGGTTCACTCTGCTAGCATCGGGCAAGTTGCCCCGGCAAGGCTCTTGCCGGGGCTGCGGGGGGCCTCCCCGGCAAGGATCTTGCCGAGGGAGTCCACCTCGCCCTCTTGCCCTCCTATGCTTCTAGTCTTGGCGTCGCCTTGGTCGTCTCATGCTTCGGATTCTCTCCAGCTTCCCTCCTCTGCCCTGCTAAGTGTGGCCGCGGCATGTGGCTCTGACTGCCCATGCACAAGTAAAGGGATCAAAAGGAGAGCCCCTACTTTTGTACATCGACAACCCTATTCACTAATGATGAGAAAACTCGCTATTACTTTATCCTTAAGTTGTTTCCGTTCTCATTAAAGGGTAATGCTAAAATATGGTTTAATTCTCTTGATTATGGTTGTGTGCGTAGTCCCCAGGATATGATTTATTACTTCTCTGCTAAATATTTCCCCGCTCATAAGAAACAAGCTGCCTTAAGGGAAATATGTAATTTTGTGCAAACTGAAGAAGAGAGTCTCCCACAAGCTTTGGGGAGGCTTCGCCGATTACTTAATGCTTTGCCTGATCATCCTATCAAGAAAAATGAAATACTTGATATCTTTCATAATGGACTAACCAATGCTTCCAGAGACCACCTGGATAGTTGTGCTGGTTGTGTTTTCAGGGAAAGAAGTGTTGATCAAGCTGAATTGTTATTGAATAATATGTTGAGTAATGAAAATGCTTGGACACTTCCTGAACCAATTCCTAAGCCAACTCCTAATAAAAGGGGTATTCTATTTCTCAGTCCTGAAGATATGCAAGAGGGAAAGAAATCTATGAAATAAAAAGGTATTAAAGCTGAAGATGTCAAGAATTTACCACCTATTGAAGAAATGCGTGGTCTTGATAACCCGACACAGGTAGTAAAGGTAAATTCTCTCTATAGATTTGATAAGGGTGAAATCCCATCTACTAAGTTTTCTAGCCAATGCTTGGATGAGTTTGATAATTTTATGGTTAAACAAGAAAACTTCAATGCTTATGTTGGTACACAATTGAAACACAATGCTTATATGATTGAACACTTGAGTGATTATATGTCTAGAGTTAAAGGTGAACTTAAACTTATTAGTAAACATGCTTCTATGGTTATCACTCAAGTAGAACAAGTACTTAAAGCTCAGAATGATTTTTCTCAATGAATTAAATAATAAGAAAAGTGATAATGCTATTAGATTTGTGACTAGAGGGGGTAAAATGACTCAGGAACCTTTGTATCCTGAGGGCCACCCTAAGAGAATTGAGCAAGATTCTCAGAGAACTAATGTTGATGCACCTAGTTCTTCTAAGAATAAGAAAAAGAAAAATGATAGGACTTTGCATGCTTCTAGTGAACCTGTTGTTGACACACCTGAGAAGCCCAATGATATTTCTATTTCCAATACTAAAACGCAATCTGGTAATGAACATGAACCTAGTGATAATATTAATGATGATGTTCTTGTTGATTCTCAACCTAGCAATAACAATGATGTAGAGATTGAACCTGCTGTTGATCTTGATAACCCACAATCAAAGAATCAACATTATGATAAGAGAGACTTTGTTGCTAGGTAGCATGGTAAAGAAAGAGAACCATGGGTTCAAAAACCCATGCCTTTTCCTTCTAAACCATCCAAGAAAAAGGATTTTGAGGATTTTGAGCGCTTTGCTGAAATGATTAGACCTATCTTTCTTCGTATGTGTTTGACTGATATTCTTAAAATGAATCCTTATGCTAAGTATATGAAAGATATTGTTACAAATAAAAGAAAGATACTGGAAGCTAAAATTTCCACCATGCTTGCTAATTATACTTTTAAGGGTGGAATACCAAAGAAACTAGGAGATCCAGGAGTACCAACTATACCATGCTCCATTAAGAGAAATTATGTTAAAACTGCTTTATGTGATCTTGGAGCCGGTGTTAGTGTTATGCCTCTCTCTTTATATCGTAGACTTGATTTGGATAAGTTGACACCTACTGGAATTTCTTTGCAAATGGCTGATAAATCAACTGCTATACCTGTCGGTATTTGTGAGGATGTGCCTGTTGTGGTTGCAAACGTTACTATTTTAAAGGACTTTGTTATTCTTGATATTCCCGAGGATGATAGTATGTTGATTATCCTTGGTAGACCCTTTTTGAATACTGCAGGGGCTGTTATTAATTGCAACAAAGGCAATGCCACTTTTCATGTTAATGGTAATGAGCATACAGTACACTTTCCGAGGAAACAACTTCAAGTCCACAATATAAATTCTATTGGAAAAACGTCAACAATTACTATTGGAGGTTTTGAATTTGCTCTTCCTACTGTCAAGAAGAAATATGATATTCTTATTGTTGGGGATGTGCATATCCCCGTTGAGGTAACGTAGTGTTATTCGAAAATTCTCCGGTTTCATGTTATTTGCAAAGAGTTTGTTAACAAGACTTGATCAACCTTGTTAGTGTATTCCTTTTGATGAGCACGAGATGGATGAAGTTAGAAAGCACAACTCTCTGTACCCTCCTTTTACTTTCTGTTATTTAGATTAAATAAAGCAAAAATAGTATTTTCTGTCTGTTTTCTGAATTATCCTTGCAATAAAAAATACCCCAAAAATAAAAGTTCTCCAAATGCCCTGAAAATTTTATATGATTTTTTCTAGAATATTTAAGAATTATTGGCACTGAGAACACACCTGGGGGCCACACCACCTGGCCACGAGTGTCCAGGGCGCGCCCACCCCCCTGGGGTGCTCCCCCTGCCTCGTGGACCCCATGAGGGCCCCCTCCACTTATTCCTGTACCCACACACTTTGTCTTCCTCCAGAAAAAAATCCTCCTCCAGCTCAAACCCGAGTTCTAGCTCATCTTGCTGCCATTTTCAATCTCCTTGCTCAAAGCTCCATTCACAAAACTGCTTCGGGGGATTGTTCTTCGGTATGTCACTCCTCCAATGGTCCAATTAGTTTTTGTTCTAGTTCTTTACTTGTTGAAAAAAATTTCTACTTAGGTGACCCTGTTCTTGAGCTTGCATGTCAAATTTATGTGGTCAAAAGTAGTTTTATTGCATGATATGTCCGCTAGGCACTTGTGGGAGTAGTTGCTATCAATCTTGTTGAGTTTGGTTCACTTTTATTTTGAGTTACTAAAAATTTCAGAAATTTTTCAGAGGAAGAAATATGTTTAGGAAAATGTACCAAGGTGGTTCCTCAAGAAAGCAGGCACCTAGGGTCGCTATACGTGAGCCAGACTATGAACTACCGAGGGAAGCTCAAGTGTGGCCTTGTGAATGGCTGTCAGAGGAGTTTATGATCCATGCAAGCATCAAGGAAGAATTTGACGCGTATGTGCGTAACGCTGATCTTGAGGGCTTCGTGTCAGATAAGTTCCAGCGATACCTCTATCTAACTGATTCATTTGTGAGAAGGTTTAAATTTACAGCCTCGCACAATTCTCACACTGTCCTATTTGATCTTTATGATAAATCATATACCATGGACCTAGAAGATTTTAGTACTGCTTGTAAACTCCTGCACTGGGGCAATGTTAGTGAACCTCGCAAATCTGAATATAAAGAATTTCTTGCTAGTATTACTGTGGGGGAATCTAGGGAAATCACACAAGCTACCATAGGGAGCATTCATTTTCCTTCCATACATTATTTTGCTCTCTTCGTGGGTAGATGCATTAACGGTAAAGATGAGGCTTGTCACATGTGCGTTCCAGATCTTAGTGTCCTCAAGAGTGCTGTATTAGGTGATAAACAATATAACTTGGGGGCTATTGTTGCACGTAGGTTGCATCTTAATAGTTTAAGTGGAGACTTGTTTGGTGGAATTTATGCAACTCGCGTAGCTAATTTTCTTGAGATACCCATACATGAGAATGATATGGAATTGCCTCCTGCTTATCTATATTATAATGCTATGGTTCATCATTAGTTTGTCGAGAGGAATGAACAGTTCCTCCAGTACCGATTAATCATTGACAAACGTCGCATCGTCCATGTTGCTCTCCCTGCTCCTGCTTTCTTTGACTTTCAGACAAAAGGGGGATATGTTATAACCAGGGAGGAGGCGAAAGAGTACGAGAGGAGGACGGAGGCAGCTCGCCTCCAAGCTGCAGCCCGTGAGGCAATAGCCGCTGCATGACAGTACGACCTCAGCCACAACTTTGGATATCCACTGGGCCAGCCATGGCCCTAGACCAACTTAGGCTAAAAGCCTAAGCTTGGGGGAGTACGTATTTCTCACCGACATTACATTCATGTTCACACACTCATTCTAGTTGTCAGTGCTCATACTTTTTCATTGTACTATCCTGTAACTCCCTCGATGCGGCTATATCTCCCACGTGTCGAAGCACGACTTAGAGGCATAACCGCATTGAAAGCAATGTCGCAAGTGAGGTAATCTTCACAACAACCCATGTAATGAAATAGGGGAAAAAGAGGTACATAGTTGTCTTACAATCGCCACTTCACACAATACATGAATAAAGCATTACATCAATAGTTACAATCAAGGTCCGACTACGGAACCGAAATAAAGAAGACTACCCCAAATGCTACAGATCCCCGATCGTCCCAACTGGGCTCCACTACTGATCAACTAGAAACGGAAACAACATAACGAACACGATCTTCATTGAGCTCCTCCTTGAGCTCGGTTGCGTCACCTGCACGGTATCATCAGCACCTGCAAACTTGTTTTGGAAGTATCCGTGAGTCATGGGGACTCAGCAATCTCACACCCTCGCGATCAAGACTATTTAAGATTATAAGAAGGGTAAAAGGTATGAGGTGGAGCTGCAGCAAGCGACTAGCATATCTGGTGGCTAACATACGCAAATAAGAGCGAGAAGAGAAGGCAAAGCACGTTCGAGAAACTATGATCAAGAAGTGATCCTAGAACAACCTACGTCAAGCATTACTCCAACACCGTGTTCACTTCCCGGACTCCGCCAAGAAGAGACCATCACGGTTACACACGCGGTTGGTGCATTTTAATTAAGATCAACTTCAGGTTTTCTACAACCAAACAATAACAAATTCCCATCTGCCCATAACCGCGGGCACGACTTTCGAAAGTTCAAATCCCTGCAGGGGTGTCCCAACTTAGCCCATCACAAGCTCTCACGGTCAACGAAGGATATTCCTTCTCCCAAGACAATCTAATCAGACTCGGCATCCCGGTTACAAGACATCCTCGACAATGGTAAAACAAGTCCAGCAAAGCCACCTAGATGTGCCGACAAATCCCGATAGGAGCTGCACATATCTCGTTCTCAGGGCACATCGGATGAGCAAGACGTCAGGTAGGCCAGCCCAGAGTTACCCCTGGTAGCACCGGACATCGCTCAGTTGGACCAACACTTAGAGAAGCACTGGCCCGGGGGGGTTAAAATAAAGATGACCCTTGAGCCGGCCGACCCAAGGGAAAGAAAAGGCTAGGTGGCAAATGGTAAAACCAATGTTGGGCCTTGCTAGAGGAGTTTTATTCAAGGCGAACTGTCAAGGGGTTCCCACTATCACCCAACCGTGTAAGGAATGCAAAATCCGGGAACATAACACCGATATGACGGAAACTAGGGCGGCAAGAGTGGTACAAAACACCAGGCATAAGGCCGAGCCTTCCACCCTTTACCAAGTATATAGATGCGTTAATTAAATAAGAGATATTGTGATATCCCAATAAAATATCCATGTTCCAAACATGGAACAAACTCCAATCTTCACCTACAACTAACAACGCTATAAGAGGGGCTGAGCAAAAGCGGTAACATAGCCAAACAACGGTTTGCTAGGACAAAGTGGGTTAGAGGCTTGGCTTAACAATATGGGAGGCATGATAAGCAAGTGGTAGGTATCGCAGCATAGGCATAGCAAAAGAGCGAGCAACTAGCAAGCAAATATAGAAGTGATCTCGAGGGTATGGTCATCTTGCCTGAGATCCCACAAGGAAGAAGAACGAGTCCATGAAGAAGACAAACAGACGTAGCCAACGGATCCTCACAAACGCAACGTTACCGGAACCAACCCGAAGAAGCAACACCGGAAAGGAGCAAACAACATAGTAAACAACCATCACATAATCATGTCATGATGCACAATCAAGTATGATGCATGTTCGGTTTACATATGCATGGCCTCGCAAAGTGCACAAACAATCCTACAAATTAAGTGGACCTCAATATGCAACTCCGTTGCATATTAACGAAACACCACGTGACTTATTTAGTTCTCTCTAGTTTAGGTACCCAATAAGACTAAATGTTGGTTAGCATGGCAAGAGGTGAAGCAAATGAAAACTACCTATCTAAGCAAGTTTAAATGAGGCCGGAACAACAAGCAACAAGTCCGGAAACTCCTCATGTGCAATATTTTTGGTTTGGTACTGTTCTGCCCTAAACCATATTTTAGAGTTGTTAAACATGCAAAGAGATGCCACCATGTTAAACTATGCATTTTTCTACCCCATTTACATATACAGATTATTTAAAACCGAGCTACGGTTATTTAGTTATGAAAGATTTCATTTTAACATGTTATTTAAGCAAATTAATGCAAACATCAGTTTAAACATTTTAAACATAGATGAAAATAGTATATTATGAAACTAGACAAAATTTTAGGCATTTTTCATATATAAAGCATTTTAATCCGATGCACGGTTTAGAAGTTACTAAAATGAATGATCCCGAAGGTGTTTTCTACAAAACTAGAAACTCTGGAATAAAAAGCTAAAACGTTCTGCGGAAAAAAAATACACGATACGGGCCGGTTCTGGTTGGCCCATCAGTGGGAGGGGGCGCAGCAGTGAGGCTCACCCATGGGCTTGGCCCGTTCGGTGGTGCGGTTAGGATCTAGCAGCGGCTGGGCTAGGCCTTCTTGGATCGATCGGAAGGGTCAACGCGTCGCTCACGTTCCGACGAAGCCGGCGGGGCTTGCAGTGGCAGGTTCATTGCAGGGGCGAAGCAGGGAACTTGACGGGCGACGCAGACGACCTCCGGCGAGGGACTTGGCGCGATCCCGACGATGCGAACGAGGTGAGGAGGAGCAGATCCAGGCGGGGGCGTCCGGGAAAAGGGGCACGGGCGCGGACCCGACGGAGACAACGGGGACGTGGTGGCGATTGGCGGCGAGCTTGAGGCATCGGCCACGGGAGCTCTGGCGAGTCCCTGAGGAGAAGGAAAGCGGGCGGGGATGCAGGACCCGGGCGCGGGGCGGCAGCGTCTTGGGCTCCTAGTGGCCGAGCGGCTGTGGATCTTTGAGGTAGCCATGGCGGTCTCCTGATACAGAGAAAAGAGAGAGACGGGGTGAGGGAAGAACCAGTGACCTGAGCTGCGGGGAGAGGATATAGAGATGAAGAGACAGGGGCTCGGCCTGGTGCTCGCTGGAGATCGAGGAAACGGGGACGAGCTGCTCGTGATCCCTTCAGGATCGAGTAGAGGAGGTGGCCTCGGGCATGAGTAGGGGATCGAGCGAGGACACGTTGACTTGCTGCCGAAAACGAGGAGAAGTGGGAGGCGGCGGTGGATCCGAACGGAGGCTGGTGGTTTGGATCGGGAGGGATCCCGAGAAAGAATGTGGTGGCGGTGCGAGGGACAAGGCTCCTAGATTTTAGGGTTAGGTTGAATCGGTAGGTGGTGGTCTTATATAAAACAAGTAGATTCGTGATAGGGGCATTTGATCCCTTCGATTTTAATCGGACGAACCCGGATAAAAAAGGTTAGGGAGCTCAAATAAGAAAACGGAGACGTTTTGTAGATGTTCGGGGATGATCCGGATGCAACGGTGACGACTGCCCGGGTCGGGTCCGGGACAGCTTTTGGACGAGCGCGAGGGGGGGCCGCGGGCTGACGAGAGGTTTTAGATTGGGCCTGGCGGTAGGTAGTGGACTGTGCGGAAGGCCTCAGGCTGAGAAAAGATAAGAGAGAAGGCCCAGCGACTGTTTTCGGAGACCGAAAACGTCCGACGTTAGACCGACTATATTGTTGCTATAGTTTAACGGTTGGGCTATCAAACGAACTCCGAATGCGATGAAACTTGACAGGCGGTCTATCTACACTATAATAAGACCACACGCCAACTTTCATCCCATTCCAAGAACATTTTCTGGCCACTTATAAAATAATATTTCGGACGTGCCGCGGGCGCGTGCAAGTGTGTCTGGACTCAGAACGGACAATGGAAGGAACGAGGAGACCGGGACAGATGCAAGTTTCGAAAACATGATGATGCAATGCACTTGATGACATGACAAGATGCAACACGCAAGCGAAAGACATGGCAACGACAGCGAATAACTGGAAGACACCTGGCGCGTCGGTCTCAGGGCGTCACATATCCATGCTAGTTTAATTTTCTTTTCCAGCATTCTTCTTGTGTGTTTGAAAAACCATAAGAAAACAAAAAAATAGTTTTAACTTTTAGCTAGTTTACTTTCCATGCTTGTAGTAGTAGTAATTAAAAAGAAAACCCAAAAAGATTTCTCGTTCTTCTTTTGATTGTTGGGAGTTTTCCCGTGTAAATAGTTTTGTTTCTTTTCTTTTCTTTGGGGGTCGAGAGGAGAAGACCATGATTAAATTGCTGAGTGGCTCTCTTGCATTATTTTTGATTTAACCAAGAGCCCATATTACCTTGTCTTCTCCTGTGTATTAAATGCTTGCAGATTCCAACTTAGTCCAATGCACGTGCACTATGATTATTATCCACACCGTTCGGTTGTGCAAGTGAAAGAAAATAATGACGATATATGATGGACTGATTGAGATGAGAGAAGCTGGTATGAACTCGATCTATCTTGTTTTTGTAAATATGATTAGTTCATCGTTCCTGATTCAGCCTATTATGAATGAAATATGTTTGCAATGACAATTAGAGATTATAGTTGCTCATGCCCTACTTAATTAGCTAGGAGTTTATAATGGTTTACCTTGCATGCCAACATGCTATTAAAATGGTTGTGATGTGGTATGATATGGTGGTATCCTCCTTTGAACGCTTCGAGTGGCTTGACTTGGCACATGTTCATGCATGTAGTTGAAACAAAATCAACATAGCCTCCACGATATTTATGTTCATGGTGAATTATATCCTACTCATGCTTGCACTCAGTGTTGATTAATTTTAATGCATGTCCATGACTGTTGTCGCTCTCTAGCTGGTCGCTTCCCAGTCTCTTTCTAGCCTTCACTTGTACTAAGCGGGAATACTACTTGTGCATCCACTTCCATAAATCCCAAAATTTATTCCATATGAGTCCACCATACCTTCCTATATGCGATATCTACATGCCGTTGCAAGTAAATTTGTATGTGCCAAACTCTAAACCTTCAAATGAAATTCTGTTTTGTATGCTCGAATAGCTCATGTCTCAACTAGGGCTGTCTATATCTTCCATGCGAGGCGGGTTATTCTCAAGAAGAGTGGACTCCGCTCCTCACTCACGAGAAAATGGCTGGTAACCGGGATGCCCAGTCCCATGCTCTAACCAAATCAAAATAATTGCAAACAAAACTCCCCCAGGATTTTTGTTAGTTGGAGGCACCCGTTGTTTCAGACAAGCCATGGATTGATGTTTGTTGGTGGTGGGGGAGTATAAACTTTAACATTTTGCTTGGGAGCCGCCTATAATGTGTGTAGCATGGAAGATATCGAGATCTCTCGGTTGGTATGTTGACAATGAAAGTATGCCGCTCAAAATATTATTTATCTCTATTTCAAAAATCGAGCTCTGTCACCTCTACAAATCCCTGCTTCCCTCTGCGAAGGGCCTATCTATTTACTTTTATGTTGTGTCATCATCCTCTAATTAAAAAGCACCAGTTGGAGAGCACCGTTGTCATATGTGGGTGGATCGGTGCTTGGGTGTTGTCCTTACTTAGACAAACATCCCACTTATGATTAACCCCCATTGCAAGCATCCGCAACTACAACAAAAGTATTAAGATAAACCTAACCATAGCATGAAACATATGGATCCAAATCAGCCCCTTACGAAGCAACGCATAAACTAGGGTTTAAACTTCTGCCACTCTAGCAACCTATCATCTACTTATTACTTCCCAATGCCTCCCTCTAGGCCCAAACAATGGTGAAGTGTCATGTAGTCGACATTCACATGACACCACTAGAGGGATGAAAACATACATCTCATCAAAATATCGAACGAATACCAAATTCACATGACTACTAATAGCAAGACTTCTCCCATGTCCTCAGGAACAAACGCAACTACTCACAAAGCATATTCATGTTCATAATTAGAGGGGTATTAATATGCATAATGGATCTGAACATATGATCTTCCACCAAGTAAACCAACTAGCATCAACTACAAGGAGTAATCAACATTACTAGCAACCCACAGGTACCAATCTAAGGTTTGGATACAAAGATTGGATACAAGAGATGAACTAGGGTTTGAGATGAGATGATGCTGGTGAAGATGTTGATGGAGATTGACCCCCTCCCGATGAGAGGATCGTTGGTGATGACGATAGTGATGATTTCCCCTCCCGGAGGGAAGTTTCCCCGGCAGAACAGCTCCGCCGGATCCCTAAATTGGTTCCGCCAAGGTTCCGCCTCATGGCGGCGGAGTCTCGTCCCGAAAGCTTGCTTATGATTTTTTTCTCGGATGAAAGACCTCATATAGCAGAAGATGGGCATCGGAGGGCCACCAGGGGCCCACGAGGCAGGGGTCGCGCCCCCCACCCTCGTGGCTGGTGGGTAGCCCCCCTCTGGTACTTCTTGCGCTCAATATTTTTTATATATCCGGGAAATAACTTTCATGGAGTTTCAGGACTTTTGGAGCCGTGCAGAATAGGTCTCTAATACTTGTTTCTTTTTCAGCCCAGAATCCCAGCTGCCAGCATTCTCCCTCTTCATGTAAACCTTGTAAAATAAGAGAGAATATGCATAAGTATTGTGACATAATGTGTAATAACAGCCCATAATGCAATAAATATCGATATAAAAGCATGATGCAAAATGGACGTATCAACTCCCCCAAGCTTAGACCTCGCTTGTCCTCAAGCGAAAGCCGAAGTCGAAAAATATGTCCACATGTTTAGAGATAGAGGTGTCGATAAAAATAAAATACGGACATGAGGGCATCATGTTCATTCTTAGAACAGCAACACACACACATACATATATATATATATATAAGTTATTTTTCACCTGAGGTAATCTTACGACCATTTCGTAATTAAATTACGTTTAAAATTCAAATAGTTACATTCATATTGATTCACAACGTAAAATTTGACATAAGAAAATAAAAATATAGGTCATAAGACAAGAAAATTTGCAGTTTATGTGTATTTTAGATTGCGTTTTTACGTTTGTAATTTACATAACATAAAATATTTTTTACGGCAATTATATATTTTCTCACTCTCTCTTTTTACGTCGAAAATAAGACAAAACTTATAGAACGTAAAATTACGATGTATTGCGGCCAGCGGCAAACGATAAAACAGAAGAAAAAAACCGCATGCTCTCCCCACGTCTCCCGCACTCCACCTCGCATCCGCCCGCACTCCCCGGATCCCCCGCCGCCGAGCCCCCTCCTTCGATCCCACGCCTCATCCGCGCCTTCCCTGGAGCCGGCCGCTGCCGCGCCCCCTCCCCGAAGGCCCCAGCCGCCGCGCCACCTCCCAGATCCACCCGCCGCGGAGCGCCCTCCCCTGAACCCCCACGCGCGCCGCCGGATCCTGCGGCCTCCAGCCACCACCAAGCGTCGGCGCGCGACCCCGCCGCCTACCTCTGTTACGCCGCCGCGTTCTCCCTGCTGCCACCCTCCCTGGATTTCGCCACCGGCGCTGCCGCCTCCTCCCCCGCGGCCACCGTCCCCCCTCCTTGACGCCGCCATCCGCCCCAACCAACTCCCCCCAGCCAGATGCGCCGCCGCCAGATTCCCGCATCCCGGACGCCGGAGGCCCGGGATCCGGCTGCCACCATGCGGCACCGCCACCACCTGCCTCCCACCTCAGCCTCCCAGGCTCCCTGCGCCTCTACCGGCATCGCCCCCTTCAGCACCGCGTGCCGGAGTCGTCTCATGCACCACTCCCTTCCCTCGGCCACCCAGTCGCCCCGCCCTTGCCATCAGCGGAGGAGGCTGCCTCGATTTCTCCAGTGAAACACCCCGAGTACTATAGCTCTCCTATGCAGCCATCGCCGGGTTGCTTGAACTGCAGTGCACAGGAGAATAGAAATGGTGACGAGGCTCGTGTCAAATCCTCCCCCCGACCTCTTCCCACGCTTGCTCCTGCTACACCGACCTGCTCCCTCTTCAACCCCTGAACTGTCCATTTTTTGTGATGCTAGTTATTTTATTTTAGGTACATGTGAACAAGATCAGTGAGCTAGTAACATGATTGTTTTTGATTCGGGGCTAATTACTAAAAAAATTAGAAGAATGGATGTTGCAAAAAACAAAATTGGCAGAATATGTGATGAATTATTGATGTTCCCTATGTATTTATTATTCCAAACTTCTGCGCCTACTTAGCAAAAACGCATATGCCCAAGCTCTAATGTTTTACCACTTAAAAGTTGAGGCAAAACAGAGGAAGTTCAGATATGGAACTGCATAGCGTTCAGATATATAAAAACTATTAATTTTGCATTAGATTTGGTCTCATCTTGCATGCAGGCAACATTTCTGTTCACGGTCGTCGGCACCACCAGATTCCTGGTTGTCCTTGTAGGCCAGTTCCCTGGGGTACTTCCTTCCTCCCTACCTCTCCCTATGTACTATAATATTCCATTGATCTTAGTAAACAGCCAAGAAAGAAATCATTTTAATCTCCAAAATAAATGTGTGTCTATCAGGATTGGGGCTTCTTCGTTCCCTACTTGACCAGAAGCATTTTGTTGGTAGTATTAGCCATCAACAATATTTCTCCAGGGTATTTTTCTTCTGACATAACAAACGCCTTTATCGGAGTACTAGTTTTCTTGCCCTGACAGTTTTGTTTCTTTCACAAATGTGTGGTGCTAATGTGAATCTGCTTCATGTATTACTATTGGGCTGGATGATTCAGTAATTTCTACTTCGTCTATATGTCAAAGTCAAAGGATGTTGCACTGGAGTTCTGCTATAGCTACATCAGGTTCAACTACGGTTGTATGACGGCCGCCCTGAAGTTCTACTATGGTTGGTAGCCAAGTTCTACTACAGCTATACGTCGGCCGTCGTGAAGTTCTACTACTGCTATGTGACAAGTTCTACTACTGCTATACATCAGTGTACTAAGCAACAATCTCTCTCTGCTTTTACAGTAAAACAAGGCCACGCTTTTGTTATGTTTGAATCAGTAGTTTGGAAAGGCAGTGGCATTTTTCTCTCTGTCCATGTGTAGGTGTTGAGGCTAGTGTGTAAGCTATAAGTGTTAGTTCCGAATCATTTTTCTCTCTGTTTGTGTGCCTGGTTAAATTGCGCTACAATGGCCACTAGTTTTCTTTAAAAAGAGTTGTTCGTTCCTACCTTCTACGACAACGTTGCAATTTTACCATTCTAAAATGAGAGAAGAGAAAAACAATCAGTGTGTGTAAGCAAAAAAATGTGCAGTGGTGAGAAGGATAAAAAATATGTGTAGTGGTGGTGTGAACGTCATGATTATGAAAAAATAGGGAGGTTTAATGATTATGAAAACATTTATCTTTTCTCTCTCTAAACATGAAACCAAGAAGTTCAAATTAAATAAATAGAGAAGTCCACTTTTTTAGAAAATGAAAATTTTCGCTTCTAAAAATTTAAGAAGATAATAAGTTAAAAAAGAGAGGCTCCACCCACTAGTATCAGAGACAAGACAATTTTGTACATAAGAATTTCATGTATTACTGCTAAAAAATCCAGGGAAGTTCGATTGTTTATGCCTGTGGGACTGTAACCTTTTTCATTTGACTACCAAAAAATAAACTATATTTTCTCATGTAGAAGGAAGAAAAGAATAGAGAAAGAGAAGTAAGTTTGATGTGTACTACAAATTATTGAGTTTTTTTCATTACTAAAAGGAAAATAAAGCCTAAAAAGGCGATTTTCTCGTTAAAAAAACTAGAAGTTCAAATACAAATAACAGAGCGGTTCAATGCTTATTACTACATTAGGATTTTTTTCGTTACTAAAGAATAACCCAAGAAGGCCAAATCGAAAAATAGGGTAGCTCAAAATTTATGGAGAAAATGGAATTTGCTTGTTCTACAAAAAACCTAGAAAAGATATAGTTTATTTTTATAAACCGTTTATAAAGTTGTAAATAACAGATTTTCTCGTGTCTAGACAAACTCTAGAAGTTCAAATAAAAATAACAAAGTAGTTCAATATTTATCAAAAAAATGATTCCTCCGTCCCGTAATATAAGAGCGTTTTTACACTAGTGTAGTGTTAAAAACCCTTGAAGTTCAATTTTAAATAACTGAGAAGGTCAAAGAACCTAGAATTTCAAATTTAAAAACATATAAAGTTGTTTACCTATTTAAAACCATATTTTTTTCTAAGAAGTTCAAAGTAATAAAAGAGAGAAGTACGAAGGTTAAAAAAACTCAGATGTTTTCTCATTACTAAAGAATAAAATGAAGTTCTAATTAAAATAAAAAGGAGAAGCTATTTTTTATTAAAATGTTCTCACTTTTCTAAAACTAGATACAAAATAAAATAACAAAGTGGTCTGATGTTTATTAAAAAAGTCTAGGATTTTACCTACTTAAAAGACTCAGATATCTGCTGTTATTAAAAAATAACCATGAAGATCAAAAATTAAAAAAAGAAGTCAAAATCATGTTTATTTAAAAATAAAAAATAAAATGTGAAGTTCAAATTAAAATAACACAGAAGTTCAAAAGTATATTAAAACCTAGGATTTAGAAGCTCAAAATACAAAACAAAAAACAGTGTCATTTTGGGCCCGCAATACTAAAGATTAAAACCAAGAACTTAAAATAAAAAAAATCAGATTTTCCCATATACTAAATATTAAAACCAAGAAGTTCAATTTTGAAAATAGGAGTAGTTCAATGTATATAAAAAAACTCGGGTTTTTATGTTACTAGAGAATAAAACCAAGAAGTTCAATTGGACAAAGTAGAGTAGTTTGATATTTATTTTTAAAAATTGGATTTTTCTAGTTACTAAAGAATAAAACGTATAAGTTCAATATTAAATAACGAAGAAGTTTGATGTTTCTAAAAACCTTCAATTTTCACATTTCTAAAATTTTTGTTGCTAGAAGTTCAAGTGGTCGGCCCGAGAAAGTTAAAAATTTCTTATGAGAGGGATTGAACAAAAATACGTGATAGAAGTTCAAGATGAAAACAGCGGGAGTTCAACTACTACACAAAATGTGCTTCCGATAGGAATATAAGAATAGAAAGCAGAAAGCTTAAAAGTTTTGTTGCAAGAAGTTCACGTCCTCCTCCCGGTGAAGTTCAAGATCTGTAGTGCGAGACGTCCGACCTTCAATTACATGTAAAAACAGGCAAAAAACGACGTTGTTTTTGCCACTTTTAAAACTGCTCTCAAATGACAAAAAATTGTAACGTCTGTCTCATGAAAAAGATGCTCATATTCATAAGCTTTCCAATGGTATATTGTAGGTTATATTCCGATGAATGGTTTAAAAGTTTTATGTATACCGTTAAAAACACATTTTTATGCATTCAAATTTTTTTGAACCATCACGAGTATGAAAAACTGATCAACACGAAAAAGTGGCGTGTTTTCAACAGCTTTCCATCGGTATATCATGTGCTCAATTCCGGTAAGTGGTTTGGGAGTTACGGGCCAAAAACAGCACATAAAAAAAAATGAAGTTCAAACAGACATGCCCAAGAAGTTCAGCTACTTCACGCAGTGCATTCCCATTCGCACTGAAGGCAGAAATCATAATCTCATCATATTTCTAATTTACTTCAAAACGGCAGGAATATCATTTGTGTAATAAGTTCAAGTCCTCGGTCGGAGAAAGTTAAAAAAATTATTGTGAGAGGGGTTTGTACAAAAGGAGTAGCATTTGTGTAACACTAACAAATGGATGAGAAAATTACAAACGAAAATACGTCACAGAAGTTCAACGTGAAAACAGCATGAAGTTCGACTACTACGCTGAATGAATTTCAGATGAAAAACTTGTAAATCGTCGAGAGTATGAAAAAATGATCAACACGGGAAAGTTATGTGATTATAACAGCTCTTCACTGGTATATCACTTGCTCAATTCCGGTGAGTGGATGGAGAGTTACGAGCAGTGGATAGAGACCTACGAGCAAAAAAAATCACGTGAAAAACAGAGTGAAGTTCAGGTACACGCGCCAAGAAGTTCAGGTTCTTCACACGGTGCATTTTCGAAGAATCTGTTTCGCGATTGAGGCAGAACGAATGATCCTGCCGTTTTCAAAATTACTTGAAAACGGCTAAGAATCAGAGAAAACCATCAACACGAAAAAGTTTCGCATTTTCTGTAGCTTTTCAATGGTATATTATTTGCCCAATTCCGATAAAGTTTGTAGAAATTACGGCGAAAATACGTTTTTCTCCATTTTCGAAACTGACTTAAAACCGTAAAGAATTGGGAGAAACAATACATACCAAAAAGTTTTGCATTTCTTCAAGATTTCCAACGCCATATCATTTGCTGCATTCGGACGCACGGTTAAAAAATTAGGTAGAAAATACGAACTCGGTAGGACTTGGACCATTTTCTAAATTACTCTTAAACCATTCAAAATTAGAAAAAAAAACTTTCCAGACAAAAAGTAGCGCATTTTCATAAGCTTTCCAACGCCATATCATATGCCTCCATTGGATTAGCCGTTTAGAAATGACATCGAAAAAATGAACTCAGCTGTTTGGTTCACAAAATTTTACATTTTTTCAAATTACTCTTTAACCATAGGGAATTAGAGAAAACTTTCAACATGTGGAAGGAGCGGTTTTGCAACAGCTTTCCAACGCCATATTATATGCCTCATTTTGATAAACGGTTTAGAAATGCGATCGAAAATACGATTCACGATTTTTGTGCGAAGAAAAAATGGTTTTCAAAACCGCTCTTAAACCGCTTATATTTTGCCAAAAATTTAAGTTGGGTCATGATATTGGTGTCCATAGCTTTCCGGTATATCGCAAGCCCCATTTGGGCAATGTTAGCGGAAGTTCAACCTAGTTCACAAGGAAGTTCAACGTACTACTAGCGGGGCAGGTCAGGTTGTGATCAGAATATTATTCTGATCCCGTGATCAGAATAGTGTTTATGTATATATATATAGTCATATGATCTCTTATGCTAAAGTAACAATTCAATCACAATTTCAATTATGAATCATAAACTTCATTGAGAACCAACAAACTCTAATCTCAGTCATTGAGGCAATTGCAATCTATCATAACATAGGAAAGAGTCAATATAAGAGCTTTTCAGCAAGTCCACATACTCAACCATCTTTTAGTCTTTCACAATTGCTAACACTCACGCAATATTTATGGGTATGAAATTTTAATCGGACACAGAGAAAGATAGGGACTTATAGTTTTGCCTCCCAACGTTTTACCTCCAGGGTAATGTCAACAATAATAGTTCTTGAAGACTCACATCCAATTAGCTATATATATCAGGATCTTTCCAACATATTGTGCTTGCCAAAGGATAAAATGTAAAAAATGAAAGGTGAAGATCACCATGACTCTTATGTAAGGTAGAAGATAAAAGTAAAAGATAGGCCCTTCGCAGAGGGAAGCAGAGGTTGTCATGCATTTTTTGGTTAGATGCACAAAATCTTAATGCAAAAGAACATCACTTTATATTTCCACTTGTGATATGGACCTTCATTATGAAGTCTGTCGCTTTTATTTCTTCCACATCACACGATCGTATAAAGCTTATTTTCTCCACATTAATAAGTCATACATATTTAGAGAGCAAGTTTTATTGCTTGCACCGATGACAACTTACTTGAAGGATCTTACTCAATCCATAGGTAGATATGGTGGACTCTCATGGTAGAACTGGGTTTAGGGATATTTGGAAGCACAAGTAGTATTTCTACTTGGTGCAGAGAACTTGGCTAGCATGAGAGGGAAAGGCAAGCTCAGCATGTTGGATGATCCATGACAATATAATTTATCTCAGATGTAAGAAAACATAACCCATTATGTTGTCTTCCTTGTCCAACGTCAACTCTTAGCTTGTCATACTTTAATGAGTGCTCACAATCATAAAAGATGTCCAAGATAGTATATTTATATGTGAACCTCTCTTTCTTTATTACTTCCTATTCATTGCAGCGATGACCAAAACTATGTTTGTGAACTCTCAACATCTTTTATTCATCATACTCTTTATATGTGAGCTCATTACTTTCCATAAGATCCATATGATCTCTTTTTTTTTCTTCTCTTATTTCATTCCCTCAAGATCATAGCAAAATAATAAAGCCCTTGACTCAACACTAATCTTTATTATATATAGCTCACGAACTCGATTACGTAGAGGGATCATAAAGCAAAACTCACAACTAGATCATACTAAAACTTTATTCTACTAGATCAAGATATTATCAAAAGGATCGAACTAAGAAAAATGGTAAAGATAAAAGTGATGGTGATACGATACCGGGGCACTCCCCCAAGCTTGGCAGTTGCCAAGGGGAGTGCCCATACCAGATACTCAGTTCTTCTTTGTTGGTGAAGAAGGTGGAGTTGTTGATGATATAGGCTTGTCGTCCCTCTTCCAAGGCATAGGCTCACCATCATAGAAGGATGATTGAGTCTCCTGAATCCTCAAATCTGCAGCCAAACTCATCCTCTTGAATCTATATTCATAATCATAGTTTTGATTTTGCAGGTCATAGATCTGGGCTTGGAGGTGCTCGATTTTCTCATGAAGCTTGAAGATGGCCTCCCCAATGTCCTTGATGTCCAGCTTGTTGTTGTTGGTGAACTCTGTGATCATAATGTGATTGGAGTCGAGTCCACGCTCCTGTTGGGGAACGTTGCAGAAAACAAAAATTTTCCTACTCGTTTCACCAAGATCCATCTAGGAGTTCATCTAGCAACGAGTCATCAGATGCATCTACATACCTTTGTAGATCGCGTGCGGAAGCGTTCAAAGAACGGTGATGATGTAGTCGAACACGATGTGATTCAAATCACCGATGACCAAGCGCCGAACGGACGGCACCTTCGCGTTCAACACACGTACGGGACGGGAGACGTCTCCTCCTTCTTGATCCAGCAAGGGGAGGAGGAGAGGTTGATGAAGATCCAGCAGCACGACGGCGTGGTGGTGGATGCAGGGCGTCACAGTAGCAGGGCTTCGCCTATACTACGAGGGAGAGACGTAACGGGGAGAGAGGGAGGCGCCAAGGCTGAGGTATGAAGTCCCTCCTCTCCCCCACTATATATAGGAGGGCCAAGGGGGGGTGGTGCGCAGCCTAGGAGATCCAATCTCCTAGGTGCGGCGGCCAAGGGGAGGTTTCCCTCCCCCCAAGGCACCTAGGGGTGCCTTCCACTAGTGGGACTCCTCCCCATGGAAACCCTAGGCGCATGGGCCTATAGGGGCTGGTGCCCTTGGCCCATCTAGGCCAAGGCGCACCCCCTACAGCCCATGTGCCCCCCCCGGGACAGGTGGCCCCACCCGGTGGGCCCCCGGGACCCTTCCGGTGGTCCCGGTACAATACCGATAACCCCGAAACTTGTCCCGATGGCTGAAACAGCACTTCCTATATATAATTCTTTACCTCCGGACCATTCCGGAACTCCTCGTGACGTCCGGGATCTCATCTGGGACTCCGAACAATATTCGGGTTACTGCATATTCATATCTTCACAACCCTAGCGTCACCAAACCTTAAGTGTGTAGACCCTACGGGTTCAGGAGACAAGCAGACATGACCGAGACGACTCTCCGGTCAATAACCAACAGCGGGATCTGGATACCCATGTTGGCTCCCACATTCTCCATGATGATCTCATCGGATGAACCACGATGTCGAGGATTCAATCAACCCCGTATGCAATTCCCTTTGTCAATCGATATGTTACTTGCCCGAGATTCGATCGTCGGTATCCCAATACCTCGTTCAATCTCGTTACCGGCAAGTCACTTTACTCGTACCGTGATGCATGATCCCGTGACCAGACACTTGGTCACTTTGAGCTCATTATGATGATGCATTACCGAGTGGGCCCAGTGATACCTCTCCGTCATACGGAGTGACAAATCCCATTCTTGATCCATGTCAACCCAACAGACACTTTCGGAGATACCCGTAGTCTACCTTTATAGTCACCCAGTTACGTTGTGACGTTTGGTATACCCAAAGCACTCCTACGGTATCCGGGAGTTACACGATCTCATGGTCTAAGGAAAGATACTTGACATTGGAAAACTCTAGCAAACGAACTATACGATCTTGTGCTATGTTTAGGATTGGGTCTTGTCCATCACATCATTCTCCTAATGATGTGATCTCGTTATCAATGACATCCAATGTCCATAGTCAGGAAACCATGACTATCTGTTGATCAACGAGCTAGTCAACTAGAGGCTTACTAGGGACATGTTGGTGTCTGTTATTCACACATGTATTACGATTTCCGGATAACACAATTATAGCATGAATAAAGACAATTGTCATGAACAAGGAAATATAATAATAATGCTTTTATTATTGCCTCTAGGGCATATTTCCAACAGCTCCACCATCTCTTGACACTTGAAAACATGTTGCTCCAATGCCTCGAGCCTTGTCTCCGTGCTTCCGGTCCTCCTTGGTCCCTCGACATCACGGACATGCAACAACCCCTCACGCATCTCAATGGTCTGAGGGTGTTGCAGCACCTCCGCAAGGTAGGGATTGATGACCTTCTCAAAGAACTTGTCCTTGGGGGAACCTGAAGACGACATGATGACCTAGATCTGTCACAAAAACAACTTGAAACAAAGACATGAGATATTTGCGTGATACGATGGTCAAAACCTTCGGGAGATTATATAATGAATTTTTACCAACCAAAAGAAGTATCGTGCAAGAAAACGGAGTCCAGAGAACACACGAGGTGCCCACGAGGCAGGGGGCGCGCCCAGGAGGTAGGGCGCGCCCTCCACCCTCGTGGAAGAATCGTGTCCTTTCCGGTCTGCTTCTTATTTTCCTATTTTTCTAAATATTCCAAAATGGAGAAAAATTGCCATTAGAACTGTTTTGGAGTTGGTTTATTTACCGTACCACATACCTATTCCTTTTCGGAGTCTGAAACGTTCTGGAAAGTGTCCCTTATGTATTCCTCCGGTGTTACGGTTTCAATAATATTGGTTTCAACATTTATGGGATTACCTGAGATATAATGTTTGATTCTTTGACCGTTTGCCACCTTTGGATTTGTGCCTTCGGAGTTGTTGATTTTTATGGCACCGGAACGATAGACCTCCTCGGTAACGTAAGGACCTTCCCATTTAGAGAGAAGTTTTCCCGCAAAAAATCTTAAACGAGAGTTGTATAACAATACATAATCACCTACATTGAACTCACGCTTTTGTATCCTTTTATCATGCCATCTTTTAACTTTTTCTTTAAATAGTTTGGCATTCTCATAGGCTTGGGTTCTCCACTAATCAAGTGAGCTAATGTCAAATAACCTCTTCTCACCGGCAAGTTTGAAATCATAATTGAGCTCTTTAATGGCCCAATATGCCTTATGTTCTGGCTCAAGAGGTAAATGACATGCTTTACCATAAACCATTTTATACGGAGACATACTCATAGGATTTTTATATGCAGTTCTATAGGCCCATAATGCATCATCAAGTTTCTTGGACCAATTCTTTCTAGATCTATTAACAGTCTTTTGCAAAATTAATTTGAGCTCTCTGTTACTCAATTCTACTTGACCACTAGACTGCGGGTGATAAGGAGATGCAATTATATGATTAATGACATACTTAACAAGCATTTTACAAAAGGCACCATGAATAAAATGTGAACCACCATCAGTCATTAAATATCTAGGGACTCCAAACCTCGGGAAAATAACTTCTTTAAGAATCTTAATAGAGGTGTCATGATCAACACTACAAGTTGGAATATCTTCTACCCACTTAGTAACATAATCAACAGTGACTAAAATATGTGTATACACGTTAGAGGAAGGAAAAGGTCCCATATAATCAAAGCCCCAAACATCAAATGGTTGAATAACAAGTGAATAATTCATAGGCATTTCTTGACTTCTACTAATATTACCAATTCTTTGACATTCATCACAAGAAAATACAAACTTACGGGCATCCTTGAAGAGAGTAGGCCAATAAAAACTGGATTGCAATACCTTATGTGTGGTTCTATCTCCAGCATGGTGTCCTCCATAAGCCTCGGAGTGACACTTGCGTAGGATCTGTTCCTGTTCATGCTCAGGTACACAACGTCTAATAATACCATCTACTCCTTATTTATAAAGATGTGGGTCATCCCAAAGGTAATGTCTCAAATCATAGAAGAACTTTTTTCTTTTGCTGGTATGTGAAACTAGGTGGTATAAATTTAGCAACAATATAATTAGCATAATCAGCATACCATGGAGCAGTACAAGAAGCATTTATGACATTTAATTGTTCATCAGGAAAGCTATCATCAATAGGTAGTGGGTCATCAAGAACATTCTCTAACCTAGACAAGTTGTCTGCAACGGGGTTCTCATCTCCCTTTCTATCAATAATATGCAAATAAAATTCTTGTAGCAGGAGAACCCATCTAATAAGTCTAGGTTTAGCATCTTTATTTTCCATAAGGTATTTAATAGCAACTTGATCAGTGTGAATAGTTACTTTAGAATCAACAATATAAGGTCTGAACTTATCACAAGCAAAAGCAACTGCTAAAAATTCTTTTTCAGTAGTAGCATAATTTCTCCGGGCATTGTCTAGAGTTTTACTAGCATATTGAATAACATTTAATTTCTTATCAACTATTTGCCCTAGAACAACACCTACAACATAATCACTAGCATCACACATAATTTCAAAGGGTAAATTCCAATCAGGTGGCTGAACAATAGGTGCAGAAATCAATGCTTTCTTAAGTATTTCAAATGCTTCTATGCAATCATCATCAAAGACAAAAGGAATATCTTTTTGTAATAGATTAGTCAGAGGCCGAGAAATTTTTGAGAAGTCCTTAATGAACCTCCTATAAAAACCGGCATGACCGAGGAAGCTTCTTATACCTTTAATGTCCTTGGGACATGGCATCTTTTCAATAGCATCAACTTTAGCTTTATCAACTTCAATGCCTCTTTCAGAAATTTTATGCCCCAAGACAATACCTTCATTAACCATAAAGTGGAATTTCTCCCAATTCAGAACAAGATTAGTTTCTTCACATCTCTGCAAAACTCGATCAAGGTTGCTCAAGCAATCATCAAAAGAGGATCCATAAACGGACAAATCGTCCATGAAAACCTCACATATCGTTTCACAAAAGTCAGAAAATATAGCCATCATGCATCTTTGAAAGGTAGCAGGTGTATTACATAACCAAAAGGCATACGTCTATAAGCAAAAGTACCGAAAGGGCAAGTAAAAGTGGTCTTTGCTTGATCATCAGCTGACACAGGTATTTGAGAAAAACCGGAGTAACCATCTAGAAAGCATAAATGTGTATGTTTGGATTATCTTTCTAGCATTTGATCAATAAAATGTAAGGGGTAATGATCTTTTTTAGTAGCCTTATTTAATTTGCGGAAATCAATTACCATCCTATAACCTGTAATAATTCTTTGCGGAATCAATTCATCTTTATCATTAGGAACAACAATAATACCTCCCTTCTTAGGGACACAATGGACAGGACTTACCCACTTACTATCAGCAACGGGATAAATTATACCTGCCGCAAGGAGCTTTAATATTTCCTTTCTTACCACTTCTTTCATCTTAGGATTCAGCCGTCATTGGTGATCAATAACTGGTTTGGCATCTTTCTCCAAATTTATTTTGTGTTGACATAGAGTGGGACTAATGCCCTTAAGATCATCAAGAGTATATCCAATAGCAGCACGGTGCTTCTTTAGAGTTTTCAATAATTTTTCTTCTTCATGCTCTGAAAGGTTAGCACTAATAATAACAAGATATATCTTCTTTTCATCAAGATAAGCATATTTAAGAGTATCAGGTAATGGTTTAAGCTCAAACACGGGATCACCCTTGGGTAGAGGAGGATCCCCTAGGATTTCAACAGGCAAATTATGTTTCAGAATGGGTCCTTGTTTAAAGAATACTTCATCTATTTCCCTTCGTTCATTCATAAACATATCATTCTCATGGTCTAGCAAATATTGTTCTAAAGGATCATTAGGAGGCACAACAATAGAAGCAAGACCAATAATTTCATCTTTGCTAGGCAATTCTTCATCACGGGGTTGTCTATGAAATTTAGAAAAATTAAACTCATGAGACATATCATCCAAACCAATAGTAACAACATCCTTCTTGCAATCTATCTTAGCATTAACAGTATTCAAGAAGGGTCTACCAAATATAATGGGACAAAAGCTATCTTGAGGGGAACCAAGAACAAGGAAATCAGCAGGATATTTAGCCTTCCCACACAAGACTTCAATGTCTCTAACAATCCCAGTTGGTGAAATAGTATCTCTATTAGCAAGCTTAATGGTAACATCGATATCTTCTATCTCAGATGGTGCAATATCATGCATAATTTCTTTGTATAAGGAAATAGTTATTGCACTAGCACTAGCACCCATATGTCACACCCTAGCTAGTTCAAGCATTAGAGTGTGCATCATGTTTAAATTTCTCTTAAATTTGAAATGGGGAAAGCAGAAACCCCCAACACCCCCTGGAAACAACTAGGGTTTACTAAAATTATTTTCAATGAACCTGAAATGCCCTTCTAAAAAGTTCACCCTCCTTGTCTTGGGTTAAAACCTCTGGCAAAATTGGTGCACAATTTTCTAGGTCAACAGAAGGTCATTGAATTAAATCATAAGTATTTGAATTTGGGTATTTAAATGCTATAAAATAATTTAAATGCTCAAATAATCCTGGAAATAAATGTTTGCTGTTGGAAATAATCTAAACAGAGCCCACAATTATTTTCAGGATTTTTGGAAACATTTTAGTATTTTATTTAAAGCCCAACAGTTGCAGTTAATTAGAAAAACAGAAACAAATAAAGAGAGAGAGAGAGAGACAGAGGGAAGCCCACCCGGGCCTTACCTGTGCTGGCCCAACCACCTGGCTCGGCCCAGCCTACCGGCTCTGCCAGTCGTCGTCCTCCTCGCGCCAGAAGGATGCGGAGCGCGTGGCCGGCGCCCGCGGCCACACGCTGGCCACCTCCTGCTTCCGCCGACGTCTGGGGACGCCTAGGGGTGCCACACGACCCCCACGTCCCCCTCTCATCCTCGCTCACTCTCCCCTCGTCTCCCTCACCCTCTCCCGCACCATGGCCGACGAGCTTGTCACCGTCTCACCGCCGTAGTCGCGCCCTCTGTCACCCCCTTGCCTCTCTGACCTGTCCAGAAGCTTCGCCGCGACGCCCTCGCCCTCCCCACCGAGCCACGCATCACCGGAGGCCCTGCATCGCCGCCATCGGATCGTCTTCAACCTCGGTACCCGCCGGACGCCGTTCATTGATTCGCCTTGCTTCGGTCGCCCCCGAGCCCACTGAGCTGCTCATCGACCTCCCTGTGAGCTCCGCCGCCTTTCCCCTCTTCTTTCCCACGCGTTTGCACCCTCTAGGCCATAGTTCCACCATGGCCGAAGCTCGTCTCCGCTCGAGCTCGTCGCCGGCATCGCTCCGGCGACCATTTGGTCCTCCCGTGCTATGCAACGTGCTTGCCGCATCGCGTAGTGCCTCGCTAGCGCTTCAGTTTTCGTGTTTGCAAGCCGCAGCCCACTCCCCGCACATGGCCGAACTCCGGCCGCCGCCTTGGAGCTCGCTGTCGTCGTCTCCGGCCACCGTAGGCCCGGCCTCCACCACCACTAGATGCACGACTGCAAGAGCTCTCCAACGAGCCCAAGAACGGCCTCGCCCGTGCCCTGTGGGTGTTTTCCGAGCTGCGCCACCGTCTCGGGCCTCGCCGGCGAGTTTGACCCACTTTGACTCCTGGGTGGGCCCAAGTAGACCCCCTCTGAGTCTATGACAGGTGGGGCCGGTCTACTAACTAATTTAGGATTAGTTTTAATTAATTTTAATTAAATCAGTCACTGACATGTGGGCCCAGGCCCCACTGACAGCTAATTAGTGTTAATCTAATCCTGTTAATTAGCTGAGAGGCTGACAGAAGGGGCCCACCAGTCAGGTTTGACCTGGGCTGGCGCCTTTGACCTGCTGAGGTCAGCATGACGCAATGCTGACGCAGTAATGCATTTTCTGGATTTATTTTTATTCAGGAATTTCCAGAAAATAGTTAAAACTTCTAAAAATCATAGAAAATCAACCATAGCTCCAAATGCAAAGATTTATATATGAAAAATGATCAGAAAAATTCAATCTATCCATCTGTAATGGTTTCATGCATGACAAAACAAGTTTACCTTGCTGTTTAAGCAGAATAAGGAAATGCACTATTAAGGCTATGTTTAATGAGCTAATATTTGAATCTTTGATTCAAATGAGTTCATTCCTTTCTGTTATAGCTTGCATTAGGCCAAGACACATTCATATTGCCATGTCATAGCATGCATCATATTGTTGCATATCATCACGTGTTGATTGTGTTCCATGTGTTCTTCGTGGTAGGTTCTGCCTCCGAGGATATTCACGAGTATCCAACTGAAGGGCAGTATCCCACTACCACTCCATCAGGCAAGCAACCATTGATCATTCCGATACAAACCCATGTTCTCGCTTCGGCTCTTGTTTACTGCATTAAGACAACGTGATTCAAACTGCTGTGTGCTACGGTAGTTGAACCCTTATCCTCTGCATGACCTGTCATTGCCAAAGTAACTAGATGAAACCCACTAGCATGTGTAGGAGTTGATTGATCCATGTATGTGATTCCTACCATGCTATGCCTGCTATGCTTAGAGTTGTGTCAGGTCTGGTTCATCTGGGTGATGGGCCAGAGTGAAATGCTTATGCCGGTAATGTGAGGGATGTGTTGAACATGTTTTGGTAAAGGTATCGATGAGAGGCCATGTAGGAGTACATGGTGGGTTGTTTCATTGAGGCCGTCCCTAAGAACTGAGATCTGTATGTGTGATTTAAGATTCAGCTACTACCATGCATTGGGATCCTTAATTGACCCTCTCGGCTTCTTAACCACCCTAGTACTCTGTCCAGGAGTTGCAAATAGTTTCTGGTGTTTGTAGGTTATGTGTTGGCGGCCGTGCGTAGCGCTGACCCTAGGGGTGGGCTATGTTGCGGTAGATACACCGTGGCACGGTGTACCGAGTCACCCGTTTGGTGTCTCGGGATCCCTGTTCACATCATTCGGGGCCGTATGTGGAAACTTCGGCCGGACTCCCTGCGGATGGAACCTGGATAAGCGATAAACCTGGACTAGAGACTTAAGTGTTTAGGTAGGCCGTGGCCGACACCCTCGCTGGGCTTCCGCTTGAAGGTTGCCGAGTACATGTCGTGTAAACGGCGGTAAGTGGTGAAAGCATGTATGAAGAAGTACACCCCTGCAGGGTATAAAACTATTCGAATAGCCGCGTCCGCGGTAAAGGACTACTTGGTTGCCTATACAGTTCATAGACAAGTTAATGGGTACTAATAAAAGACTCAAGATAAGTGTGAGTACCGAGGATGGCCCTCTCGTAGGATGACGAGGGAGGATCCCCGGTGGAGTATTGTGTTGGTGAGTAGTGGACTCGTGTGCGAAAACTATTTTACTGGTGAAGTTCCGTAGGATAGCTTAGCCAAGAGTCAAAGCTGGCTTGCTGCATTAACCCCACCACCTTCTTGAGAATAAGCATGTATAGTAGGTTCTGATGTAAGACTTGCTGAGTACCTTTGTACTCATGTTTGCTTAATTACTGTTTTCAGACAACAACACCGCCCCCTCCGATGGGTTCTACGTAGACCTTGACGTCGACGAGTGACTAGCCACCCAGGTGGTGATCCTGGCCATGGAGGGCCCTATGTAGATAGACAGGCTTCGAGAAGCCTTCTTTCTTTCTAGAGTCTGTACTCAGACTAGTTGCTTCCGCATGTGCTTGTATGTTTGTATGACTTGAGTGTCGGGTCATGTGACCCCTATCTGTATGAACATGTTATGTATGGCTCCCTGGAGCCTTTAAATAAAGTACTTGAGTTGTAGAGTTTTGTTGTGATGCCATGTTGTATGTACTCATATCGGGCATATTGTGTGTATGATTGAAATGCTTGGTATGAGTGGGATCCGACAATCTAGTTGTTTATCCTTGGCAGCCTTTCTTATGGGGAAATGTAGTCTAGTGTTCCTCGAGCCATAGTAGTCCGCTACAGCCCGGTTCACCGGAGTCCTGCTAGCCTAGCACTACTGTTCAGGACACTTGACTGGCGGCATGTGTTTCACTTCGTTCCTATGTCTATCCCTTCGGGTAAATGTCACGCTGTGACTTCCGGAGTCCTGCCTAGCCTGCTACAGCCCGGGTTCCCCAGAGTCCTGTTAGCCCAGTGCTACAGTCCGGAATCAATCGCTGATGACTGACATGCTCGATGTGATTCATGTATGCCTGTCTCCATATGTCTGTGCCGCTTTGGGTTCATGACTAGCTATGTCGGCCCGGGTTCTCTGTCATATGGATGCTAGCGACACTATCATATACGTGAGCCAAAAGGCGCAAACGGTCCCAGGCCATGGTAAGGCGACACCCGTGGGATACCGTGCGTGAGGCCGCAAAGTGATATGAGGTGTTACCGGCTAGATCGATGTGACTTGGAATCGGGGCTCTGACAGCGTTGGCATCAGAGCTGGACTGCCTGTAGGTTCGTTGAGCCAAACTGGTCGATGTCGAGTCTAGAAATGCTTTAGTTATATGTAGGGGAATTGATTGTGGGAGGGAACGTAAGGCTCTTTTACTCCTTTACCCTATGCCTCTGATCTGAGTCATTCTCTTCTCATTCAACGTGGGTTAAGGACTAGGCTCTCTCCTTCTATCAGGTTCACGTGTTACTAATCCGTAGTAGCTTATAGGATTGATGCTACAAGCCCCAGTTCAGTTTCTACTATTTTAGTATGTTGCTAATTGGATCAGAATCTTGATATGATGTTGTTGAGTGGTATTGCGAACTGTTGTGGATGTCTTAAATCTTTTTCTGAGCATTTACAGCTGTTATGCTGTCCAATTTTCCCTAGAAATTCTGATGTCTTTGCATTGTGGTTGTGCTTTTAGATGGCCAACCGTGTTCAAAACCAAGTGGTTCGCCTGACCCGGTGCCTCGACGTGCCCGGTCATACTGCTATGTTAGTCCGGGTAATGATCGAGACGGGCTACCGTTGGTATCCCGAATACACCGTCGAAGAGCAGTTCCGCGACTTTAATCAAAGCCAATATCTCTGCACCGTCAGGATATTTCCTTCTTATCCTGGATCTACCGAGCCCCTTCACTGTTCCTATGGACTCGGGGTTACTGTTGAGATGGCTGTGCAGGATGCTACCTATTCCATGGTGACCATCTTGCGAGTCCGGACTGGCCTGCTTCGGAACACCGACTTCCGTTACATGCCAGCTTCACTTCCGGGAGCGCAAGGGTATCTTCAGGCTATCTATGCTGACTCCACTCAGGAGGACTCATTAACTCGTACCACTACCGAGATGCTCGAAGATAAGGACCGAGAGAATCGGACCTTGAGGCTGGAGCTTTTCAATACCCGTGCTGATCATTGGGCCACATTGACTCGGTTTGCACCTGCGGTGCAAGCTGGATGTATGGATACAAGGGATCTGTATCCTGTGAGATCAGCTCTGCCAGACATGGTGGATTGGCGTGATGTGGGAGGCATCACCCCACCCCGTGGTCCCCGCAGGCCACCGTTTGTTGGTCCAAGACCTCATCCTAGCCCCTATGGTCCACAGGCTCCTCAGGACCGTCTGTTCCCGGATGGTCACATTGAACTTCCAGGCTATGGAGGTGACTTCTATGAGGACTACTACGGAGCTGTCTGAGTTAGTAGTAGTACCACTAGTATTGTAGTAGTTGTATCTCCACTGTCCCGCGAGACTTGTGGAATATGACTTTGTGTGTAATCAAATCCGGAGGTGTAGACAAATACTGTATAGGAGCTTGGAATGCCTCCGATGAGATGTAACGTCTTTCATCATAGTTGTACTGTAGCCTGGGCTTGTACTAAACTATGTATGATGTGTATGACCGTTGGTATATATATGGCAGTTTTATATTACCATGACATACGGATGAACATCTCTGCATTCCGCATTATCCATTACATTCTGCACTCCTTGCTAAGTTTGAGCCATCCTTATCTAAACCATTGTCTTGTTTTCTCCTAGGATGGTCAACACCCGCAGCAACCCTGCTGCCTCGGAGCAGGGGGAAGCCAGTGCAGCTAGAGGTGAAAATCTGCCTCACCCGCCTTCTCTGGCCGAAGTAATGCTGGAGGCGGAAAGAAACAAGCGTGAGACTAACCGCTTGCTAGAGTGGATTGAGCAGAACACTGCACGCCACCCACGAAATGACTTGGTGTCAATCAATGACTTTATCAAGCTGTACCCACCAAAGTTTAACCATTCCGTCAAACCCCTCGACGTGGATGACTGGCTTCGTAGCATCACTCACAAGCTACGTTCTGCCAACGTAGCCGAAGCCGACAAGGTTACCTATGCTGCCTATCACCTCGAAGGCCCTTCTAGCCTTTGGTGGGAAAACTTCGAAGCTATGCGCCCGGTCGGCCAAGTTACTACTTGGGCTGAGTTCAGTGAGGCTTTCCGCGAGCATCACATTCCGGAAGGTCTCATGGATCGCAAGAGGGAGGAGTTCTGCAACTTCACCCAAGGAAGACTGACTGTGGATGCTTATAGTTGTGAATTTGGAAATCTGGCACGCTATGCTCCCGAAGAGGTATCTACTGACGCTAAGAAGCAAGCAAGGTTCCGCAAGGGACTTAGCCCTGAGCTTCGCCGCGATCTTCGTCTGCACGAGTGCACCTCCTTTTAGAAGTTGGTCAATAAAGCCATCAGTGCTGAGACAGGCCAGACTGATTATGACACTTCACGCAAGCACTCCCGTGACTTTGGCTCTTCATCTGGCTCTGGAGCTCAGAAGCGCTGGGTGTGGATCCCAAGCACGGCACTGCCACCCAGGTTCATCCCGAGGCCATCCTTTGAGGCGCCTCGTCCCAACCAGCAATTTGCACCGCCCAAGCCCTATGGTGGCCCCGCTGCTAATGCTACTCCACGCCCCAATGTGGTGACATGCTTTAAGTGTGGAGAGCCGGGTCATTATAGCCGAGAGTGTCCCCGGAACAACAACCCCAATCAAACTGGAAAGTCCGTTGGCCGTGGTAAGCCCGCGGGAAAAACATTCTACGCCAAGCCGGCCACCACTGCACGTGGCCATGTCAACTATGTTTCAGCCGAGGAGGCTCATGAGGATCCCAACGTCGTCCTTGGTACGCTCCTTGTTAACTGCCATCCGGCATCTGTTCTTTTCGATACTGGAGCATCTCATTCATTCATATCCGAGAGCTATGCTCGATTGCATAACACGACATTCTGTGACATGCCCACTTCCATGGTAATTCAAACTCCGGGTTCCAAATGGCAAACTTCTAGAGTAAGTCATGGGAACGAAATTCTTGTCGATAGACTTGTCTTCCTTGCATCCTTGATAGCTCTCAAGTCCACGGACATAAACATCATCTTGGGTATGGACTGGATGTCAGCTCATTACGCTAAGATTGATTGTGCCACTAGAACCGTTCAGCTTACTCACCCATCGGGCAAGACAGTCAATGTCTTAACTCGAGTGGCCAAGCGCCAGCTTTACTCCCTAAATGCCAACCCCCTTCCAGACCTTGAGGATGTTCCAATAGTCCGAGACTTTCCGGATGTCTTTCCAGAATAACTGCCAGGTGTTCCACCTGACAGGGATGTCGAGTTTGTGATAGACCTTGTTCCAGGAACCGTGCCAATTTCTAGAAGACCCTACAAGATGGCACCCTTAGAACTAGCCGAGCTTAAGAACCAACTTAATGAGTCCTTGAAAAAGGGTTTCATCCGTCCTAGTTCCTCTCCTTGGGCTTGCCCCGTCCTCTTCGTCAAGAAGAAGGATGGAACGGATCGAATGGTTGTGGACTAACGCCCTGTCAACCTGGTCACCATCAAGAACAAATACCCGCTTCCTAGGATTAACAATCTGTATGATCAGCTCGCTGGATCCTCAATCTTTTCCAAGATGGATTTGAGGTTGGGCTACCATCAAATCAAAATCAGAAACGGGGACATTCCCAAAACGGCCTTTGTTACTCGTTATGGCCAATACGAGTACACCGTCATGTCCTTCGGTTTAACCAATGCCCCAGCTACCTTCTCTCAGTTAATGAACTCGGTTTTCATGGAGTACTTGGATAAATTCGTCGTGGTATACCTCGATGACATACTCATCTACTCCAAGAATGAAGAGGAACATGCCGAACATCTAAGGCTGGTATTGATGAAACTTCGAGAGCATCGCCTTTATGCCAAATTCTCCAAGTGTGAATTTTGGTTGCCAGAAGTGACCTATCTAGGCCATGTAATCTCTGGCAAGGGTATTGCTGTCAATCCCGAGCGAGTTCAAGCCGTCCTTGATTGGACTCCACCTGAGACGGTCAAGCAAGTTCGGAGTTTCCTTGGCTTAGCGAGCTATTGCCGCCGCTTCATCGAGAATTTCTCCAAGGTTGCTAAACCTCTAACTGAACTCCTCAAGAAAGATAAAAAGTTCGAGTGGACTCCACAGTGCGAGTTCAGCTTTCAGGAACTGAAAAGACGCCTGACATTTGCTCCCGTACTGGTACCACCAGATTTCTCCAAGGACTTTATTATCTATTGCGATGCCTCGCGACAAGGACTAGGTTGCATACTCATGCAGGATCGTCAGGTAATTGCCTATGCTTCACGGCAATTACACCCACATGAGGAAAATTATCCCACACATGATCTAGAGCTTGCAACTATAGTCCATGCACTTAAAACCTGGCGACATTACCTCCTCGGTAATCGTTGCGAGATCTTCACCGATCACCAAAGTTTGAAATATATCTTCACCCAACCAGACTTGAATCTCAGGCAAAGACGTTGGGTTGAGTTGATCTCGGATTACGACTTAGGAATAACTTACACCCCGGGCAAAGCCAATGTCATGGCTGATGCACTAAGCCGTAAATCCTATTGTAACAACCTGATGTTACAACAGAGTCAACCACCTCTCCATGAGGAATTCCGTAAGCTTAACCTTCACATTGTTCCTCGAGGATTCCTATCCACCCTGGTGGCGAAACCTACCCTTATGGATCAAATCATAACCGCCCAGCGGTATGATAAGAGCATATCCCGGATTAAGGAAAACATCGCTAGCGGAGTTGCTAAATGTTTCTCCATGGATGAGCGAGGTGCTGTCTTCTTCGAGAACCGTTTGGTGGTTCCCAAGAAACAACATCTGCGCCAGTTGATCCTTAAGGAAGCTCATGAATCCCCTCTCACCATTCATCCTGGTAGTACTAAAATGTATCAAGACCTACGCCAGAGGTTTTGGTGGACTAGGATGAAGAGAGAAATCGCTCAATACATTGCTAATTGCGATGTTTGTCGTCGTGTTAAAGCAGAGCATCAACGGCCTGCTGGCACTCTTCAACCTTTGGCTATTCCCGAATGGAAATGGGATAAAATCAGTATGGATTTCATCACTGGGTTTCCCAGGACCAAGAGAGGGAATAATGCCATCTTCGTCGTGATCGACCGTCTTTCCAAAGTAGCCCACTTTCTACCTGTTTGTGAGAGTATCACCGCTAGCCAGCTAGCCGATTTATACATCTCCCGAATAGTGTCTCTTCATGGTGTTCCATTGGAAATTAACTCAGACCGTGGGAGTCTCTTCACCTCTCGATTTTTGGAAAGTTTCCAAAATGCTATGGGAACTCGTCTCTCCTTTAGTACTACCTTCCATCCTCAATCAAGTGGTCAAGTAGAGCGAGTCAATCAAATTCTGGAAGATATGCTCCGAGCTTCTGTCATCTCGTTCGGAATGAGTTGGGAGAAATGCCTTCCATTCGCGGAGTTTGCTTATAACAATAGTTATCAAGCCAGCTCGGGCAAGGCTCCTTTCGAAGTTCTCTATGGACGAAAATGTCGAACTCCTCTTAACTGGTCAGAAATCGGGGAAAGACAACTCTTTGGCCCAGATATGATTCAGGAAGCAGAAGAGCAGGTTCGCGTTATTCTTGAGAAATTGAAAACAGCCCAATCTCGTCAAAAGAGTCAATATGATCGTAAACATAAGCCTATGACTTATGAAGTCGACGAGAAGGCTTACCTTCGGGTTACCCCGTTAAAGGGAACCCATCGTTTCGGTATCAAAGGCAAATTGGCCCCTTGTTACATTGGACCCTTTCGCATTCTTGCCAAACGAGGAGAAGTTGCCTACCATTTGGAACTACCTCCGCATCTTTCCAGAGTTCACAATGTCTTCCACGTTTCACAACTCAGGCGTTTCTTCGCGGATCCTATCCGAGGAGTGGACCACGAAACACTTGATCTACAAGATAACCTCTCCTATCGGGAATATCCCATTCGTATCCTTGATCAGGCCGAGCGTACCACTCGACGTCCGAATATCAAGTTTCTCAAGGTTCAATGGTCACACCATTCCGAGAAAGAAGCCACTTGGGAAAGGGAGGATCGTCTTCGACTTGAGTACCCCACCTTCTTCCCGGAGGATCCTAAATCTCGGGACGAGATTCTTTTGAGTGGGGGTGAGTTGTCACACCCTAGCTAGTTCAAGCATTAGAGTGTGCATCATGTTTAAATTTCTCTTAAATTTGAAATGGGGAAAGCAGAAACCCCCAACACCCCCTGGAAACAACTAGGGTTTACTAAAATTATTTTCAATGAACCTGAAATGCCCTTCTAAAAAGTTCACCCTCCTTGTCTTGGGTTAAAACCTCTGGCAAAATTGGTGCACAATTTTCTAGGTCAACAGAAGGTCATTGAATTAAATCATAAGTATTTGAATTTGGGTATTTAAATGCTATAAAATAATTTAAATGCTCAAATAATCCTGGAAATAAATGTTTGCTGTTGGAAATAATCTAAACAGAGCCCACAATTATTTTCAGGATTTTTGGAAATGTTTTAGTATTTTATTTAAAGCCCAACAGTTGCAATTAATTAGAAAAATAGAAACAAATAAAAAGAGAGAAAGAGAGAGGGAAGCCCACCCGGGCCTTACCTGTGCTGGCCCAGCCACCTGGCTCGGCCCAGCCTACTAGCTCTGCCAGTCGTCGTCCTCCTCGCGCCAGAAGGACGTGGAGCGCGTGACCGGCGCCCGCGGCCACACGCCGGCCACCTCCTGCTTCTGCCGACGCCTGGAGACGCCTAGGGGTGCCACGCGACCCCCACATCCCCCTCTCATCCTCGCTCACTCTCCCCTCGTCTCCCTCACCCTCTCCCGCACCATGGCCGACGAGCTTGTCGCCGTCTCACCGCCGTAGTCACGCTCTCCGTCACCCCCTCACCTCTCTGACCTGTCCAGAAGCTCCGCTGCGACGCCCTCACCCTCCCCAGCGAGCCACGCATCGCCGGAGGCCCTGCATCGCCGCCATCGGATCGTCTTCAACCTCGGTACCCGCCGGATGCCGTTCATTGATTCGCCTTGCTTTGGTCACCCCCGAGCCCACTGAGCTGCTCATCGACCTCCCTGTGAGCTCCGCCGCCTTTCCCCTCTTCTTTCCCACGCGTTTGCACCCTCTAGGCCATAGTTCCACCATGGCCGAAGCTCGTCTCCGCTCGAGCTCGTCGCCGGCATCGCTCCGGCGACCATTTGGTCCTCCCGTGCTATGCAACGTGCTTGCCGCATCGCGTAGTGCCTCGCTAGCGCTTCAGTTTCCGTGTTTGCAAGCCGCAGCCCACTCCCCGCACATGGCCGAACTTCGGCCGCCGCCTTGGAGCTCGCCGTCGTCGTCTCCGGCCACCGTAGGCCCGGCCTCCACCACCACTAGATGCACGACTGCAAGAGCTCTCCAACGAGCCCAAGAACGGCCTCGCCCATGCCCTGTGGGCGTTTCCCGAGCTGCGCCACCGTCTCGGGCCTCGCCGGCGAGTTTGACCCACTTTGACTCCTGGGTGGGCCCAGGTAGACCCCCTCTGAGTCTATGACAGGTGGGGCCGGTCTACTAACTAATTTAGGATTAGTTTTAATTAATTTTAATTAAATCAGTCACTGACATGTGGGCCCAGGCCCCACTGACAGCTAATTAGTGTTAATCTAATCCTGTTAATTAGCTGAGAGGCTGACAGAAGGGGCCCACCAGTCAGGTTTGACCTGGGCTGGCGCCTTTGACCTGCTGAGGTCAGCATGACGCAATGCTGACGCAGTAATGCATTTTCTGGATTTATTTTTATTCAGGAATTTCCAGAAAATAGTTAAAACTTCTAAAAATCATAGAAAATCAACCATAGCTCCAAATGCAAAGATTTATATATGAAAAATGATCAGAAAAATTCAATCTATCCATTCTGTAATGGTTTCATGCATGACAAAACAAGTTTACCTTGCTGTTTAAGCAGAATAAGGAAATGCACTATTAAGGCTATGTTTAATGAGCTAATATTTGAATCTTTGATTCAAATGAGTTCATTCCTTTCTGTTATAGCTTGCATTAGGCCAAGACACATTCATATTGCCATGTCATAGCATGCATCATATTGTTGCATATCGTCACGTGTTGATTGTGTTCCATGTGTTCTTCGTGGTAGGTTCTGCCTCCGAGGATATTCACGAGTATCCAACTGAAGGGCAGTATCCCACTACCACTCCATCAGGCAAGCAACCATTGATCATTCCGATACAAACCCATGTTCTCGCTTCGGCTCTTGTTTACTGCATTAAGACAACGTGATTCAAACTGCTGTGTGCTACGGTAGTTGAACCCTTATCCTCTGCATGACCTGTCATTGCCAAAGTAACTAGATGAAACCCACTAGCATGTGTAGGAGTTGATTGATCCATGTATGTGATTCCTACCATGCTATGCCTGCTATGCTTAGAGTTGTGTCAGGTCTGGTTCATCTGGGTGATGGGCCAGAGTGAAATGCTTATGCCGGTAATGTGAGGGATGTGTTGAACATGTTTTGGTAAAGGTATCGATGAGAGGCCATGTAGGAGTACATGGTGGGTTGTTTCATTGAGGCCGTCCCTAAGAACTGAGATCTGTATGTGTGATTTAAGATTCAGCTACTACCATGCATTGGGATCCTTAATTGACCCTCTCGGCTTCTTAACCACCCTAGTACTCTGTCCAGGAGTTGCAAATAGTTTCTGGTGTTTGTAGGTTATGTGTTGGCGGCCGTGCGTAGCGCTGACCCTAGGGGTGGGCTATGTTGCGGTAGATACACCGTGGCACGGTGTACCGAGTCACCCGTTTGGTGTCTCGGGATCCCTGTTCACATCATTCGGGGCCGTATGTGGAAACTTCGGCCGGACTCCCTGCGGATGGAACCTGGATAAGCGATAAACCTGGACTAGAGACTTAAGTGTTTAGGTAGGCCGTGGCCGACACCCTCGCTGGGCTTCCGCTTGAAGGTTGCCGAGTACATGTCGTGTAAACGGCGGTAAGTGGTGAAAGCATGTATGAAGAAGTACACCCCTGCAGGGTATAAAACTATTCGAATAGCCGCGTCCGCGGTAAAGGACTACTTGGTTGCCTATACAGTTCATAGACAAGTTAATGGGTACTAATAAAAGACTCAAGATAAGTGTGAGTACCGAGGATGGCCCTCTCGTAGGATGATGAGGGAGGATCCCCGGTGGAGTATTGTGTTGGTGAGTAGTGGACTCGTGTGCGAAAACTATTTTACTGGTGAAGTTCCGTAGGATAGCTTAGCCAAGAGTCAAAGCTGGCTTGCTGCATTAACCCCACCACCTTCTTGAGAATAAGCATGTATAGTAGGTTCTGATGTAAGACTTGCTGAGTACCTTTGTACTCATGTTTGCTTAATTACTGTTTTCAGACAACAACACCGCCCCCTCCGATGGGTTCTACGTAGACCTTGACGTCGACGAGTGACTAGCCACCCAGGTGGTGATCCTGGCCATGGAGGGCCCTATGTAGATAGACAGGCTTCGAGAAGCCTTCTTTCTTTCTAGAGTCTGTACTCAGACTAGTTGCTTCCGCATGTGCTTGTATGTTTGTATGACTTGAGTGTCAGGTCATGTGACCCCTATCTGTATGAACATGTTATGTATGGCTCCCTGGAGCCTTTAAATAAAGTACTTGAGTTGTAGAGTTTTTTTGTGATGCCATGTTGTATGTATTCATATCGGGCATATTGTGTGTATGATTGAAATGCTTGGTATGAGTGGGATCTGACAATCTAGTTGTTTATCCTTGGAAGCCTTTCTTATGGGGAAATGTAGTCTAGTGTTCCTCGAGCCATAGTAGTCCGCTACAGCCCGGTTCACCGAAGTCCTGCTAGCCTAGCACTGTTATTCAGGACACTTGACTGGCCGGCATGTGTTTCACTTTGTTCCTATGTCTGTCCCTTCGGGGAAATGTCACGCTGTGACTTCCGGAGTCCTGCCTAGCCTGCTACAGCCCGGGTTCCCCGGAGTCCTGTTAGCCCAGTGCTACAGCCCGGAATCAATCGCTGATGACCGACATGCTCGATGTGATTCATGTATGCCTGTCTCCATAGGTCTGTGCCGCTTTGGATTCATGACTAGCCATGTCGGCCCGGGTTCTCTGTCATATGGATGCTAGCGACACTATCATATACGTGAGCCAAAAGGCGCAAACGGTCCTGGGCCATGGTAAGGCGACACCCGTGGGATACCGTGCGTGAGGCCGCAAAGTGATATGAGGTGTTACCGGCTAGATCGATGTGACTTGGAATCGGGGTCCTGACACCATATCACACAAGCCATGATAACAATGATCTCCTATTTTAACAGAAATAACAGGCATGCCTACCACAGGTCTATGTTTATCTTTAGCACCAGGTTTAGCAATTCTAGCAGTCTCATCACCGAAATAAATAACATGCACATCGATATTATCAGCAAAGAGATCTTTGACAATAGCAATATTAGGTTCAACTTTAACTTGCTCAGGAGGTGTATAAGTTCTAATATTACTTTTACGAACCACAGTTGACGCTTTAGCATGATCCTTTATTCTAACAGGGAAAGGTGGTTTTTCAACATAAGCACTGGGAACAACAGGATCATCATAAGTGATAGTTTTTTCTTCAACTTTAATAGGTGAAACTACTTTTGTTTCAATGGGAGGATTATATTTAAACCACCTCTCCTTAGGGAGATCAACATGAGTAGCAAAGGATTCACAGAAAGAAGCTACTATCTCAGAGACAAGTCCATATTTAGTGCTAAATTTACGGAACATCGGTATCCATAAAAGATTTAACACAATCAAACTTAGGTGTTATACTTGACTCCTTACCTTCGTCGAGATCCCAATCTTCATAGTTGCGTTTAATTCTCTCCAATAAATTCCATTTGAAATCAATAGTCTTCATCATAAAGGAACCAGTATAAGAAGTATCGAGCATGGAGCGATTGTTGTCAGAAAGCCGAGCATAAATTTTTTGAATAATTATTTCTCTTGAGAGCTCATGATTGGGGCATGAATATAACATTGAATTAAGCCTCCCCCAAGTTTGAGCGATGCTTTCTCCTTCGTGAGGCCAAAAATTATATATATATATATATATATATATATATATATATATATATACGATCACGATGAACAAGATGCATAGGATAAAACTTCTGGTGAAATTCCAATTTCAATCGCTTATAGTCCCATGATCCCATATCATCACATAGCCTATACCATATCAAAGCATCTCCCTTCAAAGATAAAGGGAAGACCTTCTTCTTGATAACATCATTGGGCATACCTGCAAGCTTAAATAATCCACAAACTTCATCCACATACATTAAGTATAAGTCGGGATGCAATGTTCCATGTCCTGCAAAAGGATTAGCTAGCAGTTTCTCTATCATACCCGAAGGAATTTCGAAGTAAACATTTTCATTTTCAGTAGGTCCAGTAGGTTGAGGAGCAACTATTTGCTCTACCGGTCGGGGTGAAGATACCCCAAACAAACCCCTCAAAGGATTACTTTCCATAGTAACAAGTGACAGTCAATTTCAGCACACTATATAAAATTTTCCTTACCAAATTCCACCTACCAAAGGCGCTTCACTACCCGACAACGGCGTCAGAAAAGAGTCTTGATGACCCACAAGTATAGGGGATCTATCGCAGTCCTTTCGATAAGTAAGAGTGTCAAACCCAACGAGGAGCAGAAGGAAATGATAAGCGGTTTTCAACAAGGTATTCTCTGCAAGCACTGAAATTATCGGTAACAGATAGTTTTGTGATAAGGTAATTGGTAACGAGTAACAAGTAACAAGTTTAAATAAAGTGCAGCAAGATGGCCCAATGCTTTTTGTAGCAAAGGACAAGCCTGGACAATTTCTTATATAGACAAAAGCTCTCCCGAGGACACATCAGAATTATCGTCAAGCTAGTTTTCATCACGTTCATATGATTCACGTTCGGTACTTTGATAATTTGATATGTGGGTGGACCGGTTCTTGGGTGTTGTCCTTACTTGGACAAGCATCCCACTTATGATTGACCCCCATTGCAAGCATCCGCAACTACAAAGAAGTATTAAGGTAAACCTAACCATAGCATGAAACATATGGATCCAAATCAGCCCCTTACGAAGCAACGCATAAGCTAGGGTTTAAGCTTCTGTCACTCTAGCAACCCATCATCTACTTATTACTTCCCAATGCCTCCCTCTAGGCACAAACAATGGTGAAGTGTCATGTAGTCGATGTTCACATGACACCACTAGAGGGATGACAACATACATCTCATCAAAATATCGAACGAATACCGAATTCACATGACTACTAATAGCAAGACTTCTCCCATGTCCTTAGGAACAAACGTAACTACTCACAAAGCATATTCATGTTCATAATCAGAGGGGTATTTATATGCATAATGGATCTGAACATATGATCTTCCACCAAGTAAACCAACTAGCATCAACTACAAGGAGTAATCAACACTACTAGCAACCCACAGATACCAATCTGAGGTTTGGATACAAAGATTGGATACAAGAGATGAACTAGGGTTTGAGATGGGATGGTGCTGGTGAAGATGTTGATGGAGATTGACTCCCTCCTGATGAGAGGATCGTTGGTGATGACGATGGTGATGATTTCCCCTCCCGGAGGGAAGTTTCCCTGGCAGAACAGCTCTGCCGGAGCCCTAGATTGGTTCCGCCAAGGTTCCGCCTCGTGGCGGCGGAGTCTCGTCCCGAAAGCTTGCTTATGATTTTTTTCTCGGACGAAAGACCTCATATAGCAGAAGATGGGCATCGGAGGGCCACCTGGGGGCCCATGAGGCAGGGGCGCGCGCCTAGGGGGGTAGGGCGCGCCCCCACCCTCGTGGCTGGTGGGTGGCCCCCCTCTGGTACTTCTTGCACTCAGTATTTTTTATATATTCAGGAAATAACTTCCATGAAGTTTTAGGACTTTTGGATCTGTGCAGAATAGGTCTCTAATATTTGCTCCTTTTTCAGCCCAGAACCCCAGCTGCCGGCATTCTCCCTCTTCATGTAAACCTTGTATAATAAGAGAGAGTAGGCATAAGTATTGTGACATAATGTGTAATAACATCCCATAATGCAATAAATATCGATATAAAAGCATGATGCAAAATGGACGTATCAATCGCATTTTACGATACTGAGCCACCGACAAGCTCCAATCTCTCTTGGGATGTCCGATCTGGAGTTCGTTCGGGGCTCCGGAGAGGGGAATCTGTCACCATCGTCGTCATCAACCTTCCTCCATCACAAATTTCATGATGCTAACTGCCGTGCGTGAGTAATTCCATCGTAGGCTTGCTGGACGGTGATGGGTTGGATGAGGTTTATCATGTAACCGAGTTAGTTTTGTTAGGGTTTGATCCCTAGTATCCATTATGTTCTGAGATTGATGTTGCTATGACTTTTCTATGCTTAATGCTTGTCGCTAGGGCCCGAGTGCCATGATTTCAGATCTGAACCTATTATGTTTTCATGAATATATGTGAGTTCTTGATCCTATTTTGCAAGTCAGTAGTCACCTACTATGTGTTATGATCTGGTAACCCCGAAGTGAAAATAATCGGGACCACTCTCGATGATGACCGTAGTTTGAGGAGTTCATGTATTCACTAAGTGTTAATGCTTTGTTCTGGTACTCTATTAAAAGGAGGCCTTAATATCCCTTAATTTCCAATAGGACCCCGTTGCCACGGGAGGGTAGGACAAAAGATGTCATGCAAGTTCTTTTCCATAAGCATGTATGATTATATTCGGAATATATGCCTACATTACATTGATGAACTGGAGCTAGATTTGTGTCACCCTATGTTATAACTGTTGCATGGGGAATCACATCCGACATAATTATCCATCACTGATCCATTGCCTACGAGCTTTTCACATATTGATCTTTGCTTAGTTACTTTTCCGTTGCCACTATTACAATCACTACCAAAACCAATACTGTTACTTTTTTCACTATTACCGCTATTATCATATTACTTTGCTACTAAATACTTTGCTGCAGATATTAAGTCTTTCAGGGGCGGTTGAATTGACAACTCAACTGTTAATACTTGAGAATATTCTTTGGCTCCCCTTGTGTCGAATCAATAAATTTGGGTTGAATACTCTACCCTCAAAAACTGTTGCGATCCCCTATACTTGTGGGTTATCACAAGGCGCGGGTTGTGAAGCGCGAGTTTTGGGAGCACGATATCTGAATTTTCGGGATATAATAAGGCATAGGTTGAATTTTAGGGACAAGCGTAGCGTGTAATATTGTACTTGTACGTGCCAAATCAATTCGCACTTCCCTAAAAAAAGGAAAAAATAAAACTATTCACACCACACAAAGAGAGAGTCTTGTTCCATTTTACTATACAAATGCTATTCAAAGCTATTAATCGATGTTATGTCCAATTAAATTTTTTCGCTGGCTGTATAATTCTTGTAACCTACTCATACCAACATTTTAGTGCATTCCAAATGTCTATACTACCGCTCCAATTTGAACTAAATTTGAATTCGTTTCTCTATTTGCATTAGAATCTACAATCATGATTGTTGCCAACTTCAACCATCATTCGTGTATTACCTTAACAACACACCACATGATTACTATAGAGATAGATATGAACTATGTGTACTATATGAACTCGAATTCAATTTTTCGATTACACTTGATGTTGATTCCAAATTATAGTACATTTGATATACTAACTAGATATTCATAATCTAAACCATGTTCCATACGTACACTGTGTTTATCACACAAACTATAGTGCCCCCCTACATTATGACAAGTATTTAGCCCTGAGCTGCAAAAGCGACACATTATCCCAAATTATAATCAATGTTCTATATATTATATGTAGTACTAGCAAGATGCCCATGCGTTGCACGGAACATCAATATGATCGAGGGGAGGCCTAATTTGCAAATGTGAAGAGGGGTGTGGGTATCTTTTTTCAAAATTGCCATAGTTTCCTTCCTATCCGTCAGATATAAATCGGACAGCCTATATTGTAGGATGACAGGCACACCACCATCACCAACTCTGTTTATATATATTAACATCTCCAGAAACATTTTGACCTATATATATAATATATCAGTAATACCCGGTATTACCCGATATTCGCCTAAACCCTTCCGGTGACCCCGAAATGCTTTCGAATCCTCTCGGAACTATTTTGAATATTCATGAAACAATTCCTGAAATATATTCTCATGACTCCATGCTACTAACACTTAACATGTTGTAATTTCCTTAAGCTTGTGACCCTGTAGGTTTGGTAACTCATAGACATGGCCGAAACTGTTCGTTCAATGACCGACAGCGGGACGATGGACGTCCATATTGATCCCTACGAGCACATAACTGATATTCGAGTGAACCTTTGGTTATCACATAATGTTAGATTTGCTTCACTACAGGAATCAGCTACTTTGCCGTCTGCCACGGCGGACGACAAAGGCATGAACGGCGGACAACAAAGGCCTTTGCCGTCAGCCACAGACGGCAAAAGGCTCCGGCAAAGTAGGCTTCGGTAAACAGCTACTTTGCCGTCTGCTACTGATGGCAAAGTCTTTGCCGTCCGCCGCTGACGGCAAAGAGAGCGCGGCAGAAGGCAAAGAGGGTGGACGGCAATAATTGCGCTGTCAGTCCGTTAAGTGGCTAACGGCAGGCCTTTGCTGTCTGCCACTGATGGCAAAGTCTTTGCCATCTGCCACTGATGGCAAAGTCTTTGCCGTCTGCCACTATAGGCAAACTGACCAAACGGGTCAGCTCCCAGGAAGCATAGCTGGATGCCACGTGCCTTCTTTGCCGTCCGTGGCGGACGGCAAAGAGCCCGTTGCCGTCGGTGGCAGACGGCAAAGAGCCTGCATATTGGCTCTTTTATCTGTTTTTTATTAAATCCAACAATTTTCATCACAAATATAGATGACATATATAGATATATTTCAAAAGGCCATTACAGAGCAAACATATAAGATATCCAACACATAACTTCATCATCCAACCATATATATTACATGCATAGTTCCATCATACATAACAAGTTCAACATAGAGGCATCCAACCATATATATTACAATAGTTTCATCCAACGATACATGCATAGTTCAACGATACGAAAGAAACAGAGAAAGAGATAAGGAGCACTCCATCTATGCAAGCTTTCGTCAAGTGAATGAACTCTGCAAAATGAAAAATAAGAAAGTTAGAACAAGAAGAGTAGAACAAGAAGAAGAGTAGAACAAGAAGAAGACTAGAACAAGAGGAGTAGAACAAGAAGAAGACTAGAACAAGAAGAGTATGTCATTTATGAGCTAACTTACGTGAAATGGATCATATATGAGCTAACTAAGTTGAAATGGGTCGTTTATGAGCTAGCTAAGGTGAAATGGATCATTTATGAGCTAACTTAGTTGAAATGGGTCGTTTATGAGCTAACTAAGGTCAAATGGATCGTTTTTCAGGTAACTAAGGTGAAATGGATCTTTTTTAGCTAACTTAGATGAAATGGATCATTTATGAGCTAACTTAGTTGAAATGGATCGTTTTTGAGCTAACTTAGGTGAAATGGATCATTTATGAGCTAATTTAGTTGAAATGGATCTTTTTGAGCTAACTTAGGTGAAATGGATCATTTAAGAGCTAATTTAGGTGAAATGGATCGTTTTTTAGGTAACCTAGGTGAAATGGATCGTTTATGAGCTAAATTAGTTGAAATGGATCGTTTATGAGATAACCTAGGTAAGATTGGTCATTTTGGAGTTAACCTAGGTGAAATGGGTCATTTTAAAGCTAACGTAGGTAAAATGGATCATTTAGTAGCTAATCTAGGTAAAATGGGTCATTTTTGAGCTAACTTGGATGAACTGGATCATTCATAAGCTAACCTAGGTAAAATGGGTCATTTTAGAGCTAACTTAGGTAAAATGGATCGTCTATAAGCTAACTAAGCTAATTATGCAATTTTTGACATAAGTAAGCTAAGTACAGATCGTTTTAGAGCTAACTTAGGTAAAATGGATGGTTTTGGAGGTCAGTAAGCTTATTAAGTCATTTTGGAGGTGAAGAAGCTAAGTCTAGGTCATTATGGTAAGCATTGGAGGAAATAAAGCTAAGTCTAGGTCTTTATGCATGTGTTAAGCAAAACACTAGATAAACTTACCAAGATGTAGGAGGTGTAGGAGCGGGGTGGCTCGTGTCGGTAGCTGGAGAAGGATCGTGCGATGCTTGTCTGGAGTTACGCTGCACCAAAGATCATTTCCAATGTCTTGTTAGCATGATGACACCCAAATGTTAAGACTAGCAAGTAATGTCCATTCAAATAAAACTCACCGTGGTCCCAGGAGCAATCACTGGCATCGGCGGAGCGGTCTGACCTGTGTTCTCGCACACAGACTGCACATTTGGTTTTGACGACTCAGTCATACTAGTTAGTAATGAGACAAACACTACATGAATGTTTTGGCTAATCTGCAGAAGAAACTTACCACAAGGAGCTCGTACATGGCCCTTGCCTGCATGTCATTCCGTGCCCTCTCCTCCTCCATCAAGTTTAATATGAACGGATTGTTGCATTATGCACAAATTAGCGAATGATATGAAATTGTCTAATAGAAATTACCGTTTGTTTGAACCAAGAGATGAAACCGGGATAGCCACCTCCTTGCTTTGCGAGAAGCTCATACTCTTCGACGGAATCCTTTTGGATCTCCGCTCCATACGAGAATATGGTGATGTATCGACTGTATGACATATCCAGGAATAAGAGTAGTTCAAAGGAAATTGAAGTTGCGAAACAATGTACCGAGAACTTACTCGATGTACGGCCGCACTTCTATCAGGTTGTTGAAGATATACAACGAAATGGTCCGCCATTCTTCGTTATCCAAAGATACTGGATGTGAAACACTAGCTGGTGCGAGATTCCCTTTGAATAGGCTGAGGTTGGATCCACCCTTTTTAGGCTCGTCAGCATTGTACCGAGGCTTCAGATTATGCAAATGACGATTTTTGGCTTCGTAGTGCGCTGTTACGAAGTTTGCCGCCTCCTCTATGATGAATGCCTCAGCCATCGATGCTTCAATTCTACGTTTATTTTTACATTTTTCTCGAAGCGTCTTCTGCATCCTCTCAGTTGGGTAGCACCAACGATTTTGCACGGGCCCCCCCAATCTTGCCTCGGTCGGGAGATGCAAAATCAAATGCTGCATTGGATTAAAGAAGCCCGGTGGAAAGATCTTCTCTAACTTGCAGATCAACTCCGGCGCCAACTCTTCCATTTCTTCTAGCACGCTAGGCGATAGTTCTTTCGCACAAAGAACACGGAAGAAATAGCTGAGTTCTTCCAGTACTAGCCATTCATCCTCAGGGATGAAGCCATGCAACATCACCGGCATTACCCGCTCAATCCATATGTGCCAATCATGACTCTTGAGACCAAATATCTTCAGTTTATCAAGATTCGCTCCCCTCTTTAGATTCGCTGCGTACCCATCGGGGAACATCAACTGCTGTTGCACCCATAAGAGAATTTCCCTCATAGCTGGCCTTCCAAGATTGAACCATGCCTTTGGCTTCATCCAGTTCTTCTTTCCTTTCGGTTCTTTCATGTTTTGTAACGGCCTATCACATAGCTCCTCCAGATCGACTCTAGCCTTAGTATTATCCTTTGACTTCCCATCTATGCCGAACAATGTACCAAAAAGTGCCTCGGCGATATTCTTCTCAGTGTGCATCACGTCGATGTTGTGTGGGCAAAGGAGGTCTTTGAAGTAAGGCAGATCCCATAAGCATGTTTTGTGAGTCCACGCGTGCTTAGTATTATACCCCTTGAAGTACCCTGGACGTTGTGGATCTGGCTCGAGAGCGTTTAACTGATCCAGGGTCTGTTGGCCTGTCAATGCAGGTGGTGTAGAGTTTTTGACAACTCTACCCCTGATGAAGTTCTTCTTGTCTTTCCTGAACTTATGGCGAGGATCCAGGAACTGTCTATGCATGTCGAAGCAAGAAAACTTGCGACCGGCCTAAAGCCAACGAAACTCAAGAGCTCCCTTGCATGTGGGGCACGGGAACCTTCCATGCACACACCAGCCAACGAATAGCGCATACGCCGGCAAGTCATGCGTCGAGTACATGTACCAGACACGCATTATGAAGTTCCGTTTCCTAAAGGCGTCGTATGTCTTGAACCCATTATCCCAGGCTTCTTGCAATTCATCCTTAAGCGGCTGCATGTACACATTCATATTTTTGCCCGGATAGTTGGGTCCTGGAATTATCAACGTCAGGAAAATGTTCTTTCTTTGCATAATCTGTCCGGGGGGGGGGGGAGATTGAGTGGAAAGACAAATACGGGCCAACAACTGTATTGGGCTGCCGTCATACCAAACACACTGAACCCATCCGTGCTGATGCCGACTCGAGGATGCCTCGGATCTGCCGCTTTGTCAGCATGTAATTCATCAAACTTTTTCCACGCAACACCATCCGATGTGTGTACCATCATCAGATTCCCATCTGCATCTAGTTCGGTTCTTTTGCCTGTTTTGTGCCATGTCATCTGTCTGGCCGTCTCTTCGACCATGAAAAGACGTTGAAGTCGTGGTACGATTGGCATATACCGAAGAAAACTAACGGGGATTTTGGTCTGTGTCTTCTCACCCATACCGTTGTCTACCAGAATATACCTGGAAGACTTGCAAATGGGACAATAGTTCAAGTCCGCATAGTCAAGCCTAAATAAGGCACATCCTTTCTCACAGGCATGTATCTTCTCATAGGGCATCTTCAGTGCACGGAGGATTTTGTCCGACTGGTACAGGTTTGCAGGCATTACATGGCCTTTGGGTAGAAAGCGTCCAAATATTGTCATAATTGCGTCATAGCATTCTCTGCCCAAGTTGAACTGAGCCTTCAGAGCCATTACTTGTGAGATGGCATCCAACTAACAAAGCTCAGTGTGCTCGTGGAGCGGACGTTTCGAAGACTCCAACATTTCATTGAAGGCCTTTGCAGATTCCTCCATCTCCTCGTCCGAATCCCGAGCATCATCATAGCCTTGCACCATGTTTTCCATCCCGGTACCATGCTCGTCGGTGCGACGATGATCCACCTCAGCTCGGTCACGTTGGGCAGACTCACCATGAAATGTCCACACCGTATAATCGGGCGTAAAACCACTCTTCTACAGGTGTTTGCCCATTTCAGCCTCTGTCTTCTTTTCCCAATTGCCGCACCGGAAACAGGGGCACCAGGTTTTCTTTTGGCCATTTGCAAATGCGGCTTGCACAAACCCCTTAGTTTTTGTGAACCATTCAGCGCTCCATTTGTTCTGACCAGTGTGACCGGTATACATCCAAGCACGGTCACTCATCTTGACTTTCAGAGCTACTGGACACACAACAATTATATATGTAATTCACCATGTATATATTCATCAGTTGATCTACTTTGTCAATTTTATTACGTCCATGCAACCTACACTCTAATAGGTAATGATAGGTCCTAATCCCACCCGTGTATGTGTAGATTGGGTTTATTTTCCCATGCTATGCTCTGGATCCGACGCAAAATTTCGGCAGCACCTCCCCGCTGTTCTCCTGATACACGTCTCTGCAATAAACAGAGAGGATGTGTACCCGGAGAACAACAGGGGAGGCACTGACGAAATATATGCGTCGGATCCGGAGCAAAGCATATGGGAAAACGAACCCAATCTACACATACTCGGGCTGTCCATGGATAGCGTTGGACAATTCGAAAGAATCAAGGTTATAAATATGCAAATGCATGCATATTTATAACTATGACGCTTTCGAACGGGAGACACATATTGGTTACGCATACTGATGATTCAAGACACATATATAGCTAGCTATCAAGTTTCATCGGAATAGATCAAATAATTAATGGGGGAGGAGGACTTGTCATTTGTGCTCACCCACGAACGAAGGGGCAGAGCTCGTCAAACGCACGGCGAGGTCGTCGAACACCAAACCTCGCAGCGATGAAACAATTGCACATTTAAAACTACACGATCAACACAATTATATATGATGTTTTTCATAACAAAATCGAAAAATATATGACCTAACTAATAATTCACAAATATATGACCCCGTCGGCCTCTGGAAGGCCAAAGAACACCTTTTCGGGAGGTGTCGGTGGTCGGGGTGTCCTGTCGGTGTCGGGGTGCCGTGTCGGGGTCTCGGGGTCGGGGTGTCGGGTCGGGGTGCCGGGGTCGGGTCGGGGTTGCCGTGTCGGTGTCGGGGTCGGGGTGTCGGGTGCGGCTCGGGGGTCGGGTGTCGGGGTCGGGGTCGGGGTCTCGGTCGGGTGGTGTCAGTGTCGGGGTCGGGGGTCGGTCAGGGCGGGTCGGGGTCCGGTCGGGTGCGGGTGGTTGCCGGGTCGGGGTCGGGTTTCGGGGTCGGGTGTGGTCAGTCTGGGGTCGGGGGTGTGGGTCGGGGTGTCTGGTCGGGTGCCGGTCGGGGTCGGGGTGCCGTGTCGGTGTCGGGGTAAGGGTGGGTGTGGTGTCAGGGTGTCGGTGTCGGGGTGTCGTGTCGGTGTCGGGGGTCGGGTGTCGGGGGTCGGGGTGTCGGTCGGGGTCGGGGTGCGTGGTCGGGGGTCGGGGTGTCGGGTCAGGCTCGGGGTCGGGGTGTCGGGGTCGGTCGGGGTCGGGGTCGGGTGTCGGGGTGGGGTCGGGTCGGGGTGCCGTGTCGGGTCGGGGTTTTTTCCTCTTTTTTCCTTTTCTTCTTCTTCCTATTCTTCCTTTTCTTCCTTTTCTTCCTCTTCTTCTTCCTTCTTCTTCTTCTTCTTCTTCTTCTTTTTCTTCTTTCCTTTTTCCTCTTCTTCTTCTCCTCCTCTCCTCTTTTTTCTTCTTCTTCTTCCTCTTCTTCTTTTTTCTTCTCCTCCTCCTCTTCTTCTTCTTCCTTTCCTTTTTCCTCTTCTTCTTCTCCTCCTCTCCTCTTTTTCTCTTCTTCTTCTTCTCCTAAAACTAAACTAAACCTAAACCTAAAACTAAAAAAAAAGAAAAAAGGAAAAAACTAAATCTAAACCTAAAACTAAACTAAAACTAAACCTAAACAAACTAAAACTAAACTAAAAAAACAGAAAAAAAACAGAAAAAAGGAGGGGGGCTCACCTGGGGCAGGGCCGGTGGAGGAGGGGGGCGGGGCGGTGGAGGAGCTGGCCGGGGCGCCGGGGCGGCCTGGGGCGGGGGGGGCGCGGGGGGCCCGGGGCGGGGGGGGCCGGGGCGGCGGGGGGGGGGCGGGGGGGGGGGGGGGGGGGGGGGCGCGGGGCGGCGGGGGGCCGGGGCGGGGGGGCGGGCGAGAGGCGGCGGCGCGCGGCGGGCGGCGGTGGGGTGGGAAGTGGTGGCGGGGCGAGGAGAGAACAGAGAGGGGCGGGGGGTACGGGCCGTTAGATACTGCTCTCTTTGCCGTCCGCCCCTCTTTGCTGTCCGCCCTTTTGCCTCTTTGTCGTCTGCTGGCAGACGGCAAAGAGGTGGGCCGTTAAGTTTTTCCCAAACGGGCGGGGGGTGGGGGCCACCTCTCTCTTTGCCGTCTGCCAGCTGACGGCAAAGATTCTTTGCCGTCTGCTGGCGGACGACAAAGATCTGGCGGACGGCAAAGAGCTTCTTTGCCGTCCGCCAGATCTTTGCCGTCTGCTTTTTGGTAGCTGATGGCAAAGAGCTTCTTTGCCGTCAACTAGCAGACGGCAAAGAGCTGGCAGATGGCAAATTAGCTGATTCCAGTAGTGCTTCATGGTACTTCACAAAACCTGGTATGCACCGGTACCCTCCTGGGTCATCACTATGGTCATTATACCAAAATCCTCGTTACCGATTTTATTCTTCTTTCTTGTTATTGTGTTCCGGCATCCCCATGATGAAGTCACCTATGTCTGGCTAGAATATGATTGATGCCGTCACACCAACAGGGTCCTAAGAATATCTCTTCATCATTGGAGGATCAAATCCGTCCACTTGTCAAACTTTGCGATGAACCCGTAAGTTGTCATTATGATCACCAAGTTACAGGTGATGTTTGAGCAACCCCAAAGCCCGTCGTATGCTAAGAAGTGACCACGATACTCTCATGGTCTAAGGAGCAATATCACACGTTAATACTCCGTGTTATTACAATTGAATACAGACGATATTAACTCAATTCATAACAAACGAGATTGGGTCGATTCAATATGACTTTTCTTCCAACGTCATAATCACAATGTTGTTTTAGGACTATTGTTACACTTAACGATATACTAAGATCCAAAAAACGTGATCACCAACAACACTTGAGCTGGTCCTAGAGGCAAGACTAGGAACCTTTTATTTAACCTTTTATCATTCCAGACATGCATATGAGTTTTCCACTGAATCGCATATTCTAGGATCATAGTAGTTATAGCATACAATATAAACTCTATAATTATGAATATGGAAATATAATAGTGCAAATATTATTGCCTCTATGGCATATTTGCAATAGTCTCCCACTTGCACTAGAGTCAATAATCTAGTTGCTTGGTTTTCTTAACACATATGGCTATCCAGTGTTGCTCATGTTTTGCTAGTGGTAGAGCCTTCGTCACTGGATCTAACACTCTTCAAATCCCAATGTTATTTGTGTCAGTAACTTCTAGATTTATTGCGTAATTCATTTGTTACATTAATGGTGACACTATATCCCCATATAGTCCATTCTATAGTAACACTATATGTCCATATAGTCCAACTGCTATATCTCCATATAGTCAATATCCATTTGGAAATACATCACAATTTATCAATAAGCTTCTATTAATCCAGATTATATTCTATTGAAAAATACTCAAGTCTCAAGTTGTATCATTTATGGATCCACAATTTATGTTCATTTTAGAAAATTATTTCAAAATTATAGCCCGGTAGTTAATTCATATCAGTCGTGAAGTTGTCTTGCGTAACTTCTACAACAAATATTTTGTGTAACTCTTTACAACAATCTCTTCATCTCCTCCACGGACAAGAAACAAAATCTTCATCCAATTGAGGTAATTAATATTGAAGTAATTACTCTAGTGAGCCTCTCTAGAGTCCCATAAGGTATTTACTCTTAACGATTTGTCATACGAAGCATATGCCTTTGTACATTTGATAGAATCTATGATTAATTCAATCTCTGAAGTAGATTGAACTTTATTCATCTACACATGCTCATCAACTATTGATTTCTGCATAGTGTTATGCTAAGTGACTGATACGTCTCCAACGTACCTATAATTTTTGATTGCTCCATGCTATATTATCTACTGTTTTGGGCAATATTGGGCTTTATTATCCACTTTTATATTATTTTTGGGACTAACCTATTAACCGGAGGCCCAGCCCAGATTTGCTGTTTTATGCCTATTTTAGTGTTTCGAAGAAAAGGAATATCAGACGGGGTCGAAACGGAACGAAATCAACTGGAGAAGTTATTTTTGGAACGAAAGCCACCCGATGGACTTGGACCTCATGTCAAGGAAGGAAGGAGGTGCTCACGAGGGTGGGGGGCGCCCCCCTAGGTCGCCCCCCTGTCTCGTGGGGCCCTCGTGGCTCCCCTGACATACCTCCTGCACCCATATATACCTACGTGACCTAAAACTTCCAGAACGCAAGATAGATCGGGAGTTCCGCCGCCAGAAGCCTCCGTAGCCACCGAAAACCAATCTAGACCCGTTCCGGCACCCTGCCGGAGGGGGCAATCCCTCACCGGTGGCCATCTTCATCATCCCGGTGCTCTCCATGACGAGGAGGGAGTAGTTCTCCCTCGGGGCTGAGGGTATGTACCAGTAGCTATGTGTTTGATCTCTCTCTCTCTCTCTCTCGTGTTCTTGAGATGGCACGATCTTGATGTATCGCGAGCTTTGCTATTATAGTTGGATCTTATGTTTCTCCTCCCCCTCTTCTCTCTTGTAATGAATTGAGTTTCCCCTTTGAAGTTATATCGGATTGAGTCTTTAAAGACTTGAGAACACTTGATGTATGTCTTGCCGTGGATATCTGTGGTGACAATGGGATACCACGTGCCACTTGATGTATGTTTTGGTGACCAACTTGCGGGTTTCGTGACATTGGGAACCTATGCATAGGGGTTGGCACACGTTTTCGTCGTGATTCTCCGGTAGAACTTTGGGGCACTCTTTGAGGTCCTTTGTGTTGGTTGAATAGATGAATCTGAGATTGTGTGATGCATATCGTATAATCATACCCACGGATACTTGAGGTGACATTGGAGTATCTAGGTGACATTAGGGTTTTGGTTGATTTGTATCTTAAGGTGTTATTCTAGTACGAACTCTAGGGTTGTTTGTGACACTTACAGGAATAGCCCAACGGATTGATTGGAAAGAATAACTTTGAGATGGTTTCATACCCTACCATAATCTCTTCGTTTGTTCTCCGCTATTAGTGACTTTGGATTGACTCTTTGTTGCATGTTGAGGGATAGTTATGTGATCCAATTATGTTAGTATTGTTGAGGGAACTTACACTAGCGAAAGTATGAACCCTAGGCCTTGTTTCAACGCATTGCAATACCATTTACGCTCACTTTTATCACTTGCTACCTTGCTGTTTTTATTATTTCAGATTACAAAAACTATTATCTACTATCCATATTGCACTTGTATCACCATCTCTTCGCCGAACTAGTGCACCTATACAATTTACCATTGTATTGGGTGTGTTGGGGACACAAGAGACTCTTTGTTATTTGGTTGCAGGGTTGCTTGAGAGAGACCATCTTCATCCTACGCCTCCTACGGATTGATAAACCTTAGGTCATCCACTTGAGGGAAATTTGCTACTGTCCTACAAACCTCTGCACTTGGAGGCCCAACAATGTCTACAAGAAGAAGGTTGTGTAGTTGACATCAGTGACATTTTGAGAAAACATTTTATCCTTTTAAACTTCTTTAAAACTTTGTCACACTACATGCCTTAGCATAATGAGATGTTTCAATCTATCTATATAGATTTTCATCGAATAATTCTAAGTCCTTTTAGAACTTGATTTTAATCTTTTGTGCCAATATACTTCATATTATTTTTGATAAAGTGATATGTCAAATATATGTAAGATAAAAAAATGTCATAGAGCTCCCACTAAACTTCTTGTATCACCAAGCTTCTTGATAAATTTCAAATTCTCCAATTACTTTATCAAATTTCCAACTACTTGATACTTTATCTCAAACCATATACATGGCTTTAAAATATTTATATCATTTCATTATTCCCAACAAAAACTTTTGGTTGTATCTTATATACATCCCTTTGGAATCCTTTTCAAAATAGTTTTTTTACTCATCTTATTACATGTCAATATACAACACTCACCACTGTAATCATGTATTACTACTAACAAGAAATTTGACAAGATCAACTCTTGCATTCCTATAAAACCCTTTTGTAAAAATGTTTATTTTAGGGTCACTATCCATGAATATTTGAAGATCCATGTATACACCTTTTGAAGGTTTCTCCAAGTTTACAACTTGTTCCTTGCATATGGACATCAATTTGGATTTCAATGGTTTGAGTAATACCTCTTTAGCTGGATGCCATCACTGCTTCCTCGTAGTGCGCAAGATTCATCTTCTTCTAAGATGAAATATTCAGTAGATTCAATAATATTTCCTGACGTTTGCATTTTGTTATAGTCTTAACTAAAACTTCTACATCTTATGTAGTAGATTCTTTTGCTTAGTTCTGCAGACAAACATACTCCAGAACATTTCTGGTTTAGTCTTATCTTAACTTAAGTCGGAGATTCAATAATCTCAATAAGCTGTATCATCTTCTCACTTATTTCTTTTAACGAGTAAACCTTTTCATGAAAATATTCATTCTCTTGAGAAACACTTTTGTCCTTTATAATTTTGTGTGAGAAATACAAAACCTACAATCAAGCAATGGTCTGAAATATTTTTCTATCCTTCTTTATAGTTTTATCAAATTCTTTAGATGGTGCATCGGTTTAGTGAATATAATGTTGTTTCATTTATAGATCCCCAAAATTTAATAAAAGCGTATCGTAATAATTATTCTATAATTATTCAATTCCTTGCTAAACTTATGACTTAGATATACGGAAGAAGAATCCTTTTATCTTTTGTCATAATGATGTTATATCTTCTTCCTGAATTTCTTTGAACTATTTCAAATATTTCAGTCCTTATATTTTATCAAGTTAATCATATTTACTCATAACTTCGATGAAGTATAATTATTCACCGTGCCCCTGTTATATCCATCAGACTTTATACATCACAATGTATTGAGTCTATTCAAATAAAATATTTTTATACTTCATCTCTATTGAGATCAATTATCTGATATAACTAAGGAGTGTCACACAAACAAGTGGTTACATCAGTCTTCTTAAGATGTTTAGCTTTAATGGTACAGATCATACACTTCAAGATTCATCATGAATAAACCATCACATAATAGAGGTTTAATCAAAAACCATATTCTCATGATCATCCGAACAACTATTGTTTAAAACATATAAGAATATCCATCACGCAACCTGTAGGATAATGCATTACGTAACTCCGAAGCAAAATAACTATTATTTAAGTGCTAGGATAAATCTTGAAGGTAAACTAAAGACATGACTTTGATGGTCTTTGAGCAGCGATCCCATCACCATTCCCGACTTGTATCATGACTTCATTTCTTGTCTCCTTGTGAGCTCCCTGTAGTACCTGTATCGGTTTGCAAAATGAGAGCAACCGATCAGTATCAAATACTCATGAAATACAATTTTTTACAAGCATAATAACATTAACTTTGTATAACGATTATACCTTTACCGGAAGACAATTCTTCTTATCCGCCAAATACTTCTTGCAATTACGCTTCTAGTGTCCCTTCTGCTTGCAGTAGAAACAGTAAGTCTCTTTAGAGGTTCCACCCTTGTTCTTCTTCTGAGACTCGGTCTTACTGGCTTCAGTAGATTTCTTCTTCTTGGACTTGCCATTCTTTTTGAAACTGGTTGTCTTGTTGATCATCAACACTATCCTGTTCTTCTGCATTCCCGCTTCCACAATTTTGAGCATAGCAAACAACTCGTTTGCACTTTTCTCAATCCCATTCATGTTGTAATTCATGATAAAGACATCGTATAAGATGGGGGGAGTGAAGAAAGCACACTATATGTACTGAGTATTGGCGGAATTCCAAATTCTAGAGAAGCCAGTCTATCAAAATAGCCAGCAAGCTTCACTATATGCTCACTCATTGAGGAACCCTATTTCATCTTGCATTCAATCAAGGCCTTGGTTAGTTAAAAACATCGATCCTTTTGCCTGCTTCTTTTATAGAACTTCCAGTGACCCAATTATGAATTGAGTAGTGGACCGTTCAAAACATTTCTGTAGTTCATGATCCATGCAAGTCAACATGAGGCACTGGACTGAATCGTAGTCATCACTACGAGTAGCGTAAGTTGCAACTTATTCTAGTGTTGCATCCTTTCCAGGAGCATCACCTAGGGGCTGATCCAGCGCATACTCCTTAACACTCCTGAGAATAAATCTCAGGTTCCAGATCCAATCCGCATAGTTTCCACCATTAGCAGCCAACTTTTCTTTCTCCAACATAGGGACTAAGTTGAACATATTGTGAGCCATTGATCTATAATGATAACACAAAATACATTTAGAAATTTATTCATAATTAATGTTGCACTAGTGTTTAACAAATCTTTAATATAAAGTGCACTCCCACTCAAATCAATATCTCTCATAATTGAAATTAAGTGATTCAAGATCCTAATCTCATTCACACCTATGGATGGTAGCATCTCATATGATGTGAATTTCAACCGGTATGCCATCCTTTGCCAATCATATCTCCATACGATTCTTGTTCATCTTTCAATGGTTCATGCTCCAAGCTCAGAACTTTTCTACTAGAACTTAAAGGCAATCGAGTGTTTCTGTTGTGAAGTCCTACCTCACCAGCCTGACACTTCACTTCTCGTTTGTACTCATGGTAGCATGTACTACTTTGAAAGGCCACATGTTATAAACGGTGGCAACACTAGGAAGAGCACCTTTTAACTTGATATTTACTGTGAGAGATCACCCTAATAATTGACTACTGCACAATCAAAGGGTGCAAACAACAAAGGGATAAACATCTGAGCCAGTTCATAAAAGAATGATATGGTAAAGCCCTGGGCACCGGGAATCTCCGTGATCATCTTCAATCTCCGGTTGAAGTGTCGTGATGGACACTATTTTGTTGTCATGGCATTCGTTTCAAAAACGTTATCCTGGCGGCAATTTCAGTAACATTGTCGTGGTGACCATTTCAGAAAACTTCATGGTGGCACCATATTTAGAAATTCCGTCATGGCACAAAATTATAGCTCCTCGTCCCACGCCAAGTACACCTTCTCCACGTCAGGGTGCTCCATGTACGGTTTGCCGTTGTCACCTGTAACACGTAGGCTATCTCTATGGTATTTACATTAACGTGGCAATCTCGTGGCTCCATCCATCTTGCTGTGACGCGTAGGCCACTTAACATTACAACATATAACCATATCATACATAAACTCATTATCATGACAAAGGCTATACCACATTATATGCATAACATGCAAAACCAAGTTAGACGTCCTCTAATTGGTTTTAGAAAAAAATTAGTTACGCGGCTAACCAGTTTAAAAAGGTAATACTAGCTACCTACATCCATAATTAAGGCGATGATTCTTGATGCTAGATTAAGTTTCAGGGTGTGTGAAACAAGAGACTTATTTAAACATCTCTAGCCCCACACTAAACTTCGGCAAATGCGTCTGACCCCCTTGAAGATCATCCATCTTCAGCACCCTCTTGTGTACGTGCAGTTCACTATTCTCAACTATGGTGAAGCCCAAGGAACTATCAGGAGATCGTCGTTGGCCAGAGCCGATCAATTGCCAGAGCCTTTTGAAAAGCGACACCATGCCATCGATGAATTGAACCGAAGCAACACTTGAGGGAAGCATATCAAGAACATCAAACCTCAGAATCACATGTGATCTAGATTGCAACCTGCACCTACTCATATAACTGCTCATGATGCCATTATTGGGAAACGTAGTAGAAAACAAAAAAAATCTGCGGCTATGATCACCCAATATCAATATGAATATGCATAAAGGATTGGAATCACGATCGTTACCGTCACCGAGTTTTAGCAGAATAAGAACGTATCGGTGTAGATCATTCGTGGAGTTCCTCGAACCATTTATGAACGATCACTCGTACTGCCCACGAACAGTCCCTCAAACCGAAGACCGAAAGCACGACCTCTCTACTAGGTTGTGAGCGTGCGGCCTTCATGATCTGGCAACATTTCGCCGCCCAGAGGAAATCGTCGCCGGAGAATTAGAGAGAGGAGATTAGAACCACGCAGGACTTCTAATTATGAGGACAAGAGGATTAGCCTAGCTCTAATTAGTCAACTAGGACCAACTAGATTTAGAACTAGAAGAACTAGAGGAGGCTCCAAAACTTGTTTATCGGATAGAGCAAAAACCCCGAGGAGGGAAAGACCCTCCTTGGGGAGATGGCAAGGGGGCGCCACTTCCTTATGGGCCCTTGTGGCCCATAATCCCTTCCACCTCTTGGCCTTTTAAGGCCCATTAATATTTAAATTAAATATAAAATTTTCTAAATACTTCTTCAGCGTTATATATATGTATATTAACATCTCTGGAAAAGAAAATTCACCTATATATAATATATCGATAATACCCGGTATTACCCGATATTCACTGAAACCCTTCCGGTGACCCCGAAACGCTTCTAGATCCTCTTGGAACTATTACAAATATTCATGACACAATTACACAAATATATTCTCATGAATCTTGTCCTATTAACACTCAGAAGATCATGATTTCCTTAAGCTTGGCACTTTGTAGGTTCGGTAACTCATAGACATGGTCGAAATCGTTTGTTCAATGACTGGTAGTGGGACTGTGGACGTCCATATCGATCCCTATAAGCACATGAATGATATTCGAGTGAACTTTTGGTTATCATGTGATGTTCCCTTTGCTTCGTCATACTTCACAGAACCTGGGATGCATCGGTATCCTCCTGAGTCGTCACTATGCTCATTATACCAAAATCCCCTTTACTTTGTTCTTCTTTCTCGTTATTGTGTTCTGGCATCCCTGTGATGAAGTCACCTATGTCTGGCCAGACTATGATTGATGCCGTGACACCGAAAGGGCCCTAAGAATATCTCTTCATCGTCGGAGGAGCAAATCTCACTCTTGAACTATCCGACCACTTTGTCGGCGTTCTGGGAACGGGGGTCCCCAGACTTGCCTGCCTGCGGCCTGCGGCGTGGCTCAAAGGGGGGCCCAGCACGGCCCATCTTCATTAACATAGACCCAAGACCCTCGCGAGGGGCCAAGCCTCGTGGGGCGGACGACGCGGAGCTTCCTCAGGCACGGCCTCATCAGGCTGGCTCGCGAGGAGGCGGAGAGATCAAGGCGGGGTACCTCACGAGGTGCCCGTGACGCAAGCCATGACGACCAAAGGCGCCAGGCGGGCGCCAGCCGCGCAGTGTCCTCCTTTCCTCTTTGGTGCAAAGGGAGCAAGCGCAGGCGAGAGCATCAAGCAAAGGCACCCATTTCGGTGCAACGAGACCAAGACCAGTCCAACGGCAGGGAAGAAGTCATTGTGGAGCCCAAGCCAGCGTCACCAACAAAGCCTTTGGCAAGCGAGGACCAACTTTAGTCAGGATAAGTGTACCAGATGTTCCCCTTCAAAATGGCCAATTGTTGGCGCCCTTCCCACTCAATATTTGGGAAGAGGCCCAGGGCCTTTGCCTATAAATAGGACTAGCCACCCCCGGGGTAGAGAGGGTTGGAGATCGATCAGAGAGAGAATCGAGAAGAGAGAGAGAGAGAGAAGGGTGACTGAACTCCTCCTAGCAGTTCATCCCCCCCGGCCAAGAACAGACCCTCGTGAGGCTGTTCTTCCTTGTATTGCTCATCATCATCAGCCCAAGAGGCAATCCACCACACCACACACTGGAGTAGGGTATTACACCACAACGGTGGCCCGAACCAGTATAAGCCCTGTGTCTCTTGTGCTGTTCTTTCCATAGCTTAGATCTTAGCAAGGCGGAGGGGTGCAGGTAGGTAGGAGGCGAAATCTCCACGCGCACCCCAGTGTTCGAATCTCAAGGGTCCGCCGGAACCCGAAATCCGACATTTGGCGCGCCAGGTAGGGGTGCACCGGAATCCACCTTCTACCGCTTCGTGCCCCGTCGCGTCGTCATCACCATGTCCGGCGACCAGGAGGGCAACCTAGATCCATGGGCGGCGTGGCCCGCCCGCGCAGAGCCGCTCGCCTTGGGCGACCCCGTGCCCCAGGCAGCTCGCGGTCCACAGGGCGCTGCGGGCCGCGGGCGACGCGGACAGGCTTTGACAGCTCTCACACCGCGGCAGGCGCGGTCGGCAGCAAGGGCCTCCAATCACACCGCGACCACGACACCGTACACCCGCCGGGGGCAGGCGAACTCGAGGGCCGGGCTCACGGTGGCCCGGGAGCTGCTGCAGTGCAGGCTGCTAGAGGGCGGCCGCGACGTGCTGCTGGAGCGAGTGGTAGAGCTCCTGGGATTCGCCGCCTCGGGGGCTCACCCCTTCTGCACCCAGCTCTCATCTCAAGCCCAGGGCGGCCCGCGCGGGGGCTCCACGCGCCCCCGCGGGCTCCAAGGCAACTCCAACGCCAGCGAAGCTGTCAGCACCGGACCGGCGGCGGCACTGCCCCCGCTCCTGGTCCGCGAAGAAGAAGGACTCGACGTGACCCACGGCCCCAGTGGACAGCCGCGCTACCACCCCACGGTGGGTGCGTCAAGCAGAGCTGCGTGGCACGCGGAGCACTACGGCATGGCCTTCGGGATGACGGCGCCAGAAGAATACGTGCCCCTCATGATGGACCAAGGACACCCTCACGAGGGCGAACAAGGCTCGCTCCTCAGCCCAAGCTGGGGGGACGAGGTGCCAGAAGCTGAGCCCTTCCAGGAGTCCCGGGACGGTCCCACTGGCCACGCTGGAGGCAACGATTATCGGGTAACGCTAATTCCTCAGGAGCAGGCATACGCTAATCATGGATTGCAGGAGGTGCAGGTCGCCACAGCGAGCAGCTGCCCCGCTCCCACAGTCTCCTACCCCTCGGGAGGAGGGCGCAGGGGGCTGCAGGAGAGGGGCCGAGATCTGACATCACCACCGCGGCGTTCGGAGCAAGGTGTTCTCAGGAGGTAGGCCCTCTGCTGGGGAGGTGCCTCAGGGCCTGCCCCTGGCGGAGGACCTGTGGTCGTCGGGGGAACCGCTGGCGACTGTCGGATTTCGGGTTCCGGCAGACCCTTGAGGTTCGAACACTGGGGTGCGCGCGGAGATTTCGCCTCCTACCTACCTGCACCCCTCCGGCTCGCTAAGGCGTAAGCTATGGAAAGAACAACACAAGATACATAGGGTTTATACTGGTTCGGGCCACCGTCGTGGTGTAATACCCTACTCCAGTGTGTGGTGTGGTGGATTGCCTCTTGGGCTGATGATGATGAACAATACAAGGAAGAACAGCCTCGCGAGGGTCCGTTCTTGGCCAGGGGGATGAACCGCTGGGAGGAGTTCAGTCACCCTTCTCTCTCTCTCTACTACTGATGATGCCTCTCTCAAAACCTCTCACCTCTCACCTCTCACCTCTTAACTCTTCGATTCCCCTTTTCCTTTGGGCGGCTGGTCCTATTTATAGAGGCCCTGGTCCTCTTCCCAAATATCGAGCGAGAAGGGAGCCAACAATGGCGGGCTAATTTGAAAGGGGACAGCTAGTACCGGCTATCCTGACAAAAGTAGTCTTCGCCTGCACAAAGCTCTGGTGGTGACACCGTCTTGGGCTCCATGATGACCTCCGTCTTGCAGTCCTCCCGGTCATGGTCTTGTTGCACCGAAACGGCAACCTTTGCCTGATGCCTCGGTACTCCGTGGCTGCGCTTGCCCCCTTTGCACCAAAGAGGAAAGGAGGACACTGCGCGGGCTGGCACCCGCCTGGCGCCCTTGGTCGTCATGGCTTGCGTCACGGGCACCTCGTGAGGTACCCCGTCTTGGTCTCTCCGCCTCCTCGTGAGCCAGCCTGATGAGGCCGTTCCTAGAAGCTCCGCGTCATCCGCCCCGCGAGGCTTGGCCCCTCGCGAGGGTCTTGGGTTTGTGTTGGTGAAGATGGGCCGCGCTGGGCCCCCCTTTGAGCCACGCCGCAGGCAGGCAAGTCTAGGGACCCCCATTCCCAGAACGCCGACAGTAGCCCCCGGGCCCAAGGCGTGCCTGGACTTGGACGTGCAGGGAGGCGGAAGGGCAAGAGCGAAGCGCCGTGGGCCCTAACAGCCTGCGGCCTTGGGCACCGCGTGGAGGTTGATTGGACGTGGGCGCCTCCACTTCCCAATGGCGCCTCGGCAACTGCACGGACTGGACAAGTCCCTGCATGCAAAGTGGGTCATGATTACCTGCAATCGTGGAGGTCGGCGGTTGGCCTTCGCCGGCCATAAGTACGGAACAACGCGTGCCCTTCCAGTCCATCCCTCCTTGCTTCTCCTTCTTCCCGGTCCTTGCTCCGTCTTGCTGCGATGGCTCCGATCCGCCAGTTCACGACGGCAGAGAAGGGAAAGGCTCCCTGAGAGGAACCAGACCCGCTCCCGCCGAAGAAACGGCTTGTCCTCCGTGGCCCGGACGAGGGGGCCCATCAGGTGGTGTCGAGGCCTTGGTGCGAGCGGGCTCCGCCGGGGTTCCCGCTTGCCTTGTACGCCCACATAGAGGGCCCTAAAGGAGCTGATGCTGATCGCCACGGGCGGCGCCGCCGTCGGCGCCGACGAGTCACGAAGGTGTGGGTCGTCCCCCCTGGGGTCCACACCAAGGGCTCCTCCCGAGAGTTCGTGCTCCACGTCGCCATGCCTCCTCAGTCTTGGATTCGCCTTCCTCCCTTCTTTGCCTCCATCATCCCGCAGGGAGAACTCCCGGAGTTTTGGCTGCAGCACGCCGGCTGCAGCACCCTCGCGACCGAGGCAGAGGTCGCGGTCATTGCCCCCGGCGAGGACTTCATGACTCGGGGCTGGAGCGAGATCGCCCGGGTTTGCAGGACAAGAGGCGCCCTCACGATCCACTTGGAGTACGATGGTGCTTCGGTGATGTTCTTCAAGGTCTTTGATGCGAGCGGGCGTCGGCTGGAGTGCTGCCCCGGGGGAGGTGGCCAGGACCCTGCTGTGACGAGGACTGGGCCCGCCAACCGCTCCCTTGGCGGCTCCTCAGGCGGTGGAGGCGTCGGAGGTTCCAGCGACTCCGGCAAGCTCTTCGCGACTCCGGAGACGAGCGACGACAGCTACGAGCCCCCGAGCCAGCGCCGCTCCTGGAGTAGGGCGGGCTCGTCAGGCCGCCGCCGACTCTGATCTGGATGGAGTTGGCGTCGGTGCTTGGAGGCCCACTGTTGATGATGGCGTATTTTGCAGGGACGCGTGTAGTTTGTGTCCCTTTAGGATCTGTTCCCTGCGAGGAATCAAAGACGTGTCCCGTGGGGGTTTGTAAGGTGCCTGTGATCCTGTTTTGTTAATATAACCCTTGTCGTAGAATTGTGCGAGTTGCTCATTCCATTTTAGCTCAGTCCTCCCTTTCGAACCTCATGAGGGCTTGGTGCTCTGTGCCGACAGGTCCCAGTCCCAAGGCGGCTTCAGCCGTCGCTGGTATGCCAGGTCGCGATGCCATGGTCAAGGCCAGGAGGTGAGCGACCCGGAGTCCGGTAAGAGCCCCTGAGTCGCGATGCTCAGGAGGTCCCCTTTGGCGCTCAAGCAGCCGTCGTTCGGTGAGAAAGGAGAGCGGCGTCGCTATCATGGGATTGCATTAGGTGCAGGGATGATGCCACGATAGCTGGCGCTTCCGGGTGGTGACTTATCTCGAGAATCAGGGGCCGCTTGAGCTCACTGGCGACGACCCGTAAGCATTTGATTCTTGTCTTTATTTCTTGCTCTGCTTCTAAGGCTTGACGTCCGCATCTCTTGGATAGGCTGGCGCCCGCAGCAAAGAAGCCGAAGGGAGCTCCTGAGGTTCCATCCGTGGCAGCGCCTCTGCCCGCGAAGGAGGGTGACCGCGACGCACAGGCTTCTCCTGCCCGGCCGTCCTCACGAGGCCTGGCTGAGCCGGCTAGGGCGAGCTCAGCCCCCTCGGCCCAAGTGACTCCCGAGGTGTCCTTGCTTGCCGCCGCCACTTCAGCCATTGGGGCGCGGCAGACCCCGCCTCAGGATGCTGTGGCCGCGCTGCCGCCTTCTCCTCCTACTCCACTGGCTGCTGTCTCTCCGACCCCTTATGCCGTTCTGGATCGTGCTGTTGCTGAGCTGGAACGACTGCGGCAGGATCTTCTTGGTGCCGACCCCCGCTTGGTGGCCGGGCGCTTGGAGCTGGCTTCAGGATGGGTTCGCTCCGACGCTTCGATTCGGGCGGCGCTGGTCCAGGCCTCGACGGCTTGCGACGAGGAGAAGCAGGCCGTCCTTGAGGCGAAGGCTGCTCATGACGCAGCCCTGGGGGAGGTGGTCGACGTCCGTGGACGTTGCAAGGCGCTGGAGGACGAACTGCAAGACTTGCGGGACCAGCTCGCGAACGAGGTCCGCCTTCGCCAAGAGCAGGAAGAAGGCGTGAAGGCTCGCGAGGCGGCCATCAAGGAGAGGGAGGTCAAGCTCAGGAAACGCCGTGACCGCCTAGGCGCGCTGGAGCAGGAGTTGGGGGCGAGGAAGGCCAAGCTGGATGACAAGGCCCTGGTTCTTGCCGAGGACCGCGTGGCCTTCACGGAGATGGAGGCAAAGGCTCGCTCCTCGCTAAGGACGCTTTACGACAGTGGCCTGGAGAGCCCGCTGGCTAGCGCCGAGGACGGCCCCGCCAAGCTGCTTCCCTTCCTGGTTCGCGCTCTTGAAGATGTCGCCCTTGGCCTTGGTCCCACGGCCGAGGCCGAGGTGTGTGTCCTGTCTTCTGCAGCACTGATGCGGGTCCTCACCCACATCTACCTTCACGATCCCGGCGTCGACCTCGATAGCCTGCTGGAGCCAGTAAGCGACGAGCGTGCCGCTGCCGCTGCCGAGGCCGTGAAGGGTCGCGCGGAGGCTCTGCTAGGGAAGTTCCGGGACTTCAGCACCAAGCCAAAGCAAGGCGCTGCCGACCCCACTGCTCCATGAGGCGAACATACTCCGCGCTGCTCCACCACGGACAAGTGACTCCGCCGTGGCTCCTGTCCTGCCTTTAATTCCTGCACATGTATCATGCCTCTGGGAGGCGTTTAAAATTGCATTTGGCATTGAGATAACAGTGTGGACTGTAATATTTGCTTTTGAATTCCTTAAAATTTGCGCTTTTCCTTCCTACTTGCTTATGTTCTACGCCGGCAGAGCCCGGCTCCGTGCATGCCTCACCCAACGTTGGTCCCGACCGGAAACCAGGACGGGGCCAAGGAGTGAGGGGCTACATGACAAGTTAGGCTCCTGATTCGCGATGCTCAGGAGTCCCCCTTGGCGCACGAACAACAAGTAGGGAGGTGTGATGTGGGTGGATCTACCGTTCTACGTCTGCAGAGCCCGGCCGCGCGCATACCTCAACCGCCGTTAGCCTTTCGGAACTAAGGAGTGAGGGGCTACGTGACCAGTTAGGCTCCTTAGTCGCGATGCTTAGGAGTCCCCCTTGACGCTCAAACGACCTTCGTACCTTGGCTCCGCTCGGGGAGAGACGCGCGATGAACCAGGCCCGGGGGGACCTGGCTGGGCGGCGTGCGTCTGGGTGTGACCCAGGCGCAGCCCCCGTGCCCAGCCCCCTCGAGCGGCACTCCCGAGGGGAGGCGTTACGATGAGGCTAGACACTGAGCTCTGGGCTCCCTGAGGTTGATGTGGCCAGGGGGCCACCCTCAGTTGTTTATCACCAGCGCGGAGCATAGCGCTTCTGTATGTGTACGGGCATAGCCGCTCCTCGGCAGTGTCGTCAGCCAGCGCGGAGCATGGTGCTTCCACTGGTACGTGGGAGGGGGCCCCCTCCGGGAGGAGCCCCCGGGGCGTGTACAGCCCCGCCCTGACACGTGGCTGGCACGGTAGGGCCTGGCGAGGTGTATCTGGGCACCCGTGAGCCAGCGCCGGACTCACGGGGCCCTACCTCTAGGCGGGTTGCGCCTGGCACTGGGCCTTATCTTGTGATGTGTCCCTGCAAATTTGGTTAGATGTCGGCACTCTACGTCCTCGGGTCCCGGCCCTCGAGCTGGTCTCAGCCGTCGCTGGTATGCCAGGTCGCGATGCCGTGGACAAGGCTAGAGGGTGAGGGCTGGAGAGCCAGTAAGAGCCCTGAGTCGCGATGCTCAGGTACCCCCCCTTTAACGTGCAAGTGGTCGGCATGGAGAAGAAGAGGTGCCGTGGACCGACATCAAATAATCAAGCATGGTGGGTCTAACGCATAACCGGAAATAAACGCAAATGGGATACATGCCGCTGGGACGGACCCATGCGGCCTGGGAATAATGCAGCCGTGGGGGGCGCTCCTAGCTGGAAATGAAACTCGAAAGATGTCACCTGATGACGTTGAGGACGAAGGAGCATTGGTGTAGCAGACTCGGTGGGCTGCGGAAGCCGATCCTCACGAGCCCCCAAGCCCAGGGGCCTCGGGAAGCTCCGGAGGCGCTGGCGGCTCCTCGCGGACCATCTCCATCCCCGCCAGGGTTGCGGAACGCCTGGCCTCTCGTGCCTCCGTGATGCCCCTCATGAGGCGCTGGTACGTGGCAGCCACGTTTAGCAAGCCGTAAGGCATGCGAACATAGCTGTGGGGTGGTCCTCCGCAGCGCCCCACTCGCGAGGGCCAGAGGCGCTCCAGAGAGGCGACTCGGTTGAGCCCTGGTATGTTGATGCAGACGCGCAGCCCACCATCCTCGCCTGGATGGGGAGCCACTGCTGGTAGGCGGCGGCCGCCTTTCATGACTCTTGACTCCTGTAGCTCCTGAATGGCCTTGCTGACGAACTCCGGAGGGTCTGGCTCTCCTTGCCTTGCTCCTTCTTGGGGGAAACATGCTTCGAAACATGCCTCCATGCGGTGCCCAAGCTCCTCCCTCGTGACCCTAGCTAGGTCGGTGGCCCTCCAGGGGAGAGCCCCCGAGCCCTGCCTGAGGAGGGTGCCGGGCGCGCTTTCCTATGCGATGGAAGGAGGTTCCCCCTGGGCAGGCACGGGCCCAAAGGGGCCTGCCTCCTGAGTGGTCGGGCCGGATGATGTCTCCTTCTTCTTAGGGGCGGTCTCGGGAGGCCTCCTACTTCCGCGATCTGGGTCTTCCAGTGACGCGGCCTGAAAGGCTCGTTCCAGGGAACACACCGCATCCTTCTCTTCACAGGGCACCGTGATGACTCCGCCACTTCCTGGCATCTTGAGGATGTTGTAGCCATGGTGAGTTACGGCCATGAACTTGGCCAGCGCTGGGTACCCAAGGATGGCGTTGTACGGCAGGCGAATGTGAGCGACGTCGAAGTCGATGAGCTCGGTGCGGTAGTTGTCGCGTGCCCCGAAGGTGACAGGGAGGCGGACCTACCCAATCGGGACCGTGGAGCCGTCGGTGATACCGGAGAAAGGCTTGGTTGGCTGAAGCTGGCTGTAGGGCACTTGGAGATTGTTGAATGTTTCCACGGACAGGACGTTGAGCCCTGCCCCGCCATCGATGAGGGTCTTGGTGACCACCACGTTGCTAACGATTGGGGAACAAAGCATCGGGAGGACTCCGGCTCTAGCCGCACACTTGAGCTGATCTGCTGAGCTGAACGTGATGGCGCACGCCGACCACCTAAGAGGGTGCGTGGCTTCGAGCCTGGGGAGGACTGCGTTCACTTCATGGGCGAACTGCTTGAAGATGCATTGAGAGGCTGGGGCTTGAGCCCCGCCTAGGATGCAGGCGATCGCGCGCGGCTCCTGGAAGCCCCCAGCCCTCTCGTCCTGGTGGTGGTCCTCGTTTCTCCTTGGCTGCGGCGGCAGTGGAGGGAGGCCTGCGTTGCGTTGCGGGCGATCCTCGCGAGGCTGATCCCTCCAGTCTCCCTCGCGAGGCGGGTCTTGCCAGCGATCCTCGCGAGGTTGATCACACCACCCTTGGCGCGGGCCACGGTCTTCCCAGCATCCTGCGTTCCTTCCTCCTCCTCGACCGTAGCCCCGGTCACCGCGGTCAGGGCGACGGCCGATCCTTCCTTCTCACACGGCTCAGAGCTCTTGACATTCATTGGTGTTGTGGGTGTGGAGGTCGTGGTACACACAGTACCGGCTGCCCTTGGAAGGTTCGGGCTGATCTCTGCCCCGCTTGGTGTCTGGTTCTGCCGCGAGCACGGCAGCCCCCTTGCGCTTCACATCCTTGGCCTTGGGCTTCTTCTCTTCTAGGTCTGCGGCAGGCAGCTCAAGGAGGGAGAGACGCCCTTCCTCGGCCCTGGCACACTTGGTTGCCAGGTTGAACAGCTCCAAGGAAGTGCACAGGTCTTCATGCATCGCTAGCTCCTCCCTCATCTTGACGTCGCGCACGTCGTCGGAGAAGGCTGAGATGATGGCCTCCTCAGTCACCTTGGGAATCTTGAGGCGTGCATTGTTGAAGCGCTGGATGTACTTCTGCAGGGTCTCCCCGGGCTGTTGCTTGATGCGGCGCATGTCGCTCACGGCGGGTGGCCGGTCGCGAGTACCTTGGAAGTTGGCGATGAAGCGGGTGCGCATCTCGTCCCAGGAGGAGATTGTGCCTGGAGCCAGGTTCAGGAGCCAGGTGCGGGCCCCGTCCTTGAGCGCCATGGGGAACCAGTTCGCCATGACCTTCTCATCTCCATTGGCAGCTTTGATGCCCAGCCCGTAGATCTGGAGGAACTCCGCAGGGTCAGCCGTGCCGTCGTAACGAGGAGGCAGGTCTAGCTTGAACTTGCCCGGCCACGCGATGCTGCGTAGCTCGGTGGTGAAGGCGCGACAGCCTGCTGTGGCCACGGGAGGCCTTGGGTGACGGAGAGCTTGGTCTTGCATGTCCCCACACGCCGCAGCTGGGAGCAGCGCAGGATCTTGACGTGCGGGAGCAGGAGCATGGTCGCGACGTGCTGGAGCAGGGAGCGCCCGGGAAGCTTCTTGCGGGCGAGGGACTTCTTGGCAGCTCTGCTCTTGCCGCGCTGGCACCTGACGTAGCAGGTTCCGCCCAGGGGCCACGCGCCTTGGAGCCATGGTGCCTTCCTGAGGAGGAGGCGGCCGGGGCGCCACTGGAGCTTCATCGCCCGCACGGGGCGGGGTGCGGTGGAGCGGAACGGACGGCGCAGGAGAGCCCCCTGCGGCGCGGACGAGTGCGGTGACGCGGTGGAGCCATTCTTCGTAGACGTCGTCGATGGGACGGTAGCGCAGTAGCTCTTTTGCCACGATGAGCGCAGCTCGAGCCTCCATGGGCGCGTGGAGCGCGCGGAGCGCGCGGGATGAAGAACCAGCTGGGGTGAGCGAGGGAGTTGCGGTGCGGCCGTCTTGCCGCACGGACGGATGCTGAGACGATGCTTGCTGCTCGTCCCCCGCCAGGCCGGTGGTGGCGTTGATGGCAGGTGACGGGGAACGGCAAGGACGCCCGCCGACAGGGGCCGTCTGGGCAATGCGGGAAGCGAGAGCAGCCCGGCGCTCGGCGTGGGCCCGATGAGCGTCAGACATGGGCATGATGGTCGGAGGAGAACGGGGTGGTGGAAGACGAATCCCAGCGCACCCCTACCTGGCACGCCAAATGTCGGATTTCGGGTTCCGGCAGACCCTTGAGGTTCGAACACTGGGGTGCGCGTAGAGATTTCGCCTCCTACCTAGCTGCACCCCTCCGCCTCGCTAAGGACTAAGCTATGGAAAGAACAACACAAGAGACACAGGGTTTATACTGGTTCAGTCACCCTTCTCTCTCTCTCTCTACAACTGATGATGCCTCTCTCAAAACCTCTCACCTCTCACCTCTTAACTCTTCGATTCCCCTTTTCCTTTGGGCGGCTAGTCCTATTTATAGAGGCCCTGCTCCTCTTCCCAAATATCGAGCGGGAAGGGAGCCAACAATGGCGGGCTAATTTGAAAGGGGACAGCTAGTACAGGCTATCCTGACAAAAGTAGTCTTCGCCTACACAAAGCTCTGGTGGTGACGCCGTCTTGGGCTCCACGATGACCTCCGTCTTGCAGTCCTCCCAGTCTTGGTCTTGTTGCACCAAAACGGCAACCTTTGCCTGATGCCTCGGTACTCCGCGGCTGCGCTTGCCCCCTTTACACCAAAGAGGAAAGGAGGACACTGCGCGGGCTGGCACCCGCCTGGCGCCCTTGGTTGTCATGGCTTGCGTCACGGGCACCTTGTGAGGTACCCCGCCTTGGTCTCTCCACCTCCTCGTGAGCCAGCCTGATGAGGCCGTGCCTGAGGAAGCTCCACGTCGTCCGCCCCGCGAGGCTTGGCCCCTCGCGAGGGTCTTGGGTTTGTGTTGGTGAAGATCGGCCACGCTGGGCCCCCCTTTGAGCCACGCCGCAGGCCGCAGGCAGGCAAGTCCGGGGACCCCTGTTCCCAGAACGCCGACAGCGACCGCTCTACCCCATCGGCGGCGTCCTGGTTTCCGGTCGTCGTTGATGGCACTAGAGTGTGGCGCAAGGCGGGGCCCTCGTTTGGCGATATGAAGCAAGGCCGGTACCTGTGAAGAAGGCCCAGTGCCTGTGAAGCTCGCCACCCCGTGACACTCTCACGTAATAATGAGTGGGGCTGTACACGCCCCGGAGTCTCAGGGGTGCCGGCCTCAGGCCTTGGGGCTCCCTCCCACGCCCCGTGGCAGCACTTAGCTCCACGCTGGTGAGAAGATGTCCAAGACTAGATTAGGTGCCGGACGCGGCCTTTTGTCTGCTTTCGTTGCTTTCGCCCGCTGGATTCAAGTTGGATTCGAATTTGAGATTTGCGTGTGTTCGGGGAAGGGGTGCTTAGTCTCGTTCGAGCAATTTCTCGCGTTTTGGTTACCACTTCGCCTCAGCTGCCTCCCCTTGTGAGCCCCTCGCGAGCCAGGTCAGGCCTAGCTTGCGCGCAGCCCAGACTGCCGCCGCCGCGTCCTCTCAGGAGGGTGTTTTACTGCAGATCCTATGGATTCAATCAGGGAACACTCGGGACACCACAGCCTCCCACAGGCTGCCTCAGGGCCAGCACGGGACAAAGGTAAACTAGCCGACCAGTGCGTCGCTTAAGCCAACCACTTGGCGCGGGCGCATGGGCAATGTAGCGTCTGCTAATATGATGAACACAAGTTTTACATGAGGGGCTCCCCCTCCAAAATGCTCTCACAGCCATCAGGCGAAAACCTAAGTTCTATTCATGCAGGGTAAGGAAGCAGGAACGATGCACAATCAGTCAGATAAATCCCCCAATGCGTCCTCAGGAGCACCACCCGAGCCGTTGCTGGCGTCGCTGAACTCGCCATCACTGTCCGCGTCGCCGCCAGCGGCGTCAGGGCCGTTCACCACACCACCCTCGTCGGCAGCCACGATCACGCCGTCGTCATCTGAAGCGAAGGCCATGACAAGAGCATCCACGTTGTCTTCCACCCAGTGCGCCAGGTCGTCTCGGACGGCCTGGGGGACTAGGGCGATGGCGGCGTCGAAATCGAAGTGGGGATCCATGTTCCGGAGATGGCTGAAGACGCGAGAAATGGCGCGCCCGAGCAGGGCGTGGCTCCTCTCCTCCACCAACCTGTCAGCCCTGACCGACCGCGCCTCCAGCTGCGTCACCACGTCGGTGAAGAACTGAAGGTTGCCGGCGTAGTTGACTGCGTGTGGCTCGCCAACAGCCGCCTCGTAGATGTTGCCCAAGGCTGTGTTGGCTCTCTCCCGGAGTGTGGTGAGCATGGGGCCGTGCTCATGCTCTAGGATCCGCCGCTGACGTATCTCCTCCGCATTCTGGCGCACAATGACCTCAACCTCCTCCACCCGATGGCGAAGAAGGAGCACCTCGGCCTGGGAGGTGGTTGACTCCCCTTGCGCTACCTCAAGTGCGGCCCGAAAAGCATCGGCCCGCCGCGTCGCTTCCTCCAGCTTGGCCCTCAAGGCAGCAGTCCTACCTTCAACCTCGGCCCGGATCAACTCCAGCCTCTCCTCGAACTCGTGCTCGAGGTTCAAGCGCGCCATCGCCACCCGACGTCCGACCTCCTCCAGGACACAGGCTTCCCGTGCAGCGACATCATCCTCCGCCCGTGTCACCAAGCACTCCCTCGTCTCCAAACGCTCGTACTCGCGGGTATGTTCGGCGGCTTCCAGTGTCAGTGCCTCCTCACGCTTCTGGAGCTCTGCTGGGTCGCCATAGGCCACCTTCATCGACGCGAGGGCTGCCTCGCGCAGCTCCACCTGCTCCTCCAGTGAGTGGCACCAGGCCAGGAGCTCCCAAGCCCGCTCCTCCGTCGCCTCTCGCCGCCGGTCAGCTTCCCGGGCCTCCTCAGCGGCCCAAGATCAGGCCTCCCGAGAGGCCACCAGCGACGCCTTGGCCTCTGTGTCGTCAAGATCGCGCTAACTGCGCGCAAGGGCGATGGCGCCCTCCAGCTTGCACCTCTCTGCAGCCAGTGGCAGTCCCTCGGCCTCAAGGCGCGTGTCTTCATCAGCAAGCTCCTCACCAAGCAGGCTCACCGCGTCAGCCGCCCTTAGAAGGAATCCTTGGCGAAGAGCGCGACGCTCCCGGGCGCGCTCGAGCACGTCTTCCACACCATCATCTGCCCCGAGCAAGCGCCGGGGGCCATGAATCAGCACTCCCCCTCCGGGCAGGGGGCTGGGGGCTGGCACCCTCGCGACGGCCGGGCACGCCACGCCAGAAGCCCGGCCTGGAGCCAGCCCGTCCCCGGATGAAGAGCGCAGGGAGCGCCTCAGCCAATCGCAGTCCACGACCAGGCGAGAAGCCCATGGCAGGCTGGCTATGCCACGAGAAGGCCCGCGCAGAAGGATCGCGAGGTGCGCAGGGCCACGATGCGCCTCGGGGCGGTTCGCCTCTCTGATCGCCCTCACCACAAGGGCTCTGCTGCTCGGAGCGTTTGAGGACGGTGGAGGAGGCGAAGCCAAGGGGGACGGCACCTCAGCCGTCTCCGCGAGCTCGGTTGGAAGGGGCCTGCGGAGCAAGGATCAGTAAAAGCAACAGAAGGATCGGGAGCTGGGAAAGGAGAAGGCTTACTCATCAGTGGCGAAGTACTTCCTATGCTTCAGCAGGCGACAAGGGTAATCGTCGCCCAGGGCCTCCCTTCTCTTCCGGAGGGCCTCAAAGTCCACGCGGAAGTGGCCCAAGAGTTGAGCGCAGGGATCAACCTGCGATGAAGATCGAGCGTCAAGGCGATCCGCGTCAGGTGCGCCTACCTGATGCGCGCTGCCAATCGCCTCGCCAAGAGAAGTGGCTGGAGCCTCAGGGGCCTCAGTCGCAGGCACTGAGGGCAGCTGCTTGCCACCCTCAGCCTCAGCGGCACGGGCCCCAAGAGCTGCTCCCTCATGAGCATCGCCCGGCGCTGTCACCCCGCCGGGAGACCCCTCGGCCTCTGGCGCCTCATGCCTCCCTGCTCCGCCACTTGAGGAAGAGTCGCCTTGGCCGACTGGAAGGGCAGTCACCATCACTGGGTTATCGCGAGGCCCTTGGAGGCCGGCGGGGCGCGGCCCCCACTCATTAAAGATAGGGATCTGATTCACAAAATCGCCCTGCTCTGGCAGAGGTACAGCAAGGCCCCTCCCTGCTGGATGCTGCCAGGGTTGGGGTCCCCAGTCAGGGTCAAGAGCGCTGTCCTCAGCACTTCAGCCATCAGGTCCTCTTCCTGGAGCCTCATACGATCATCGCACCCGCTGAAGGCCCACATCCGGCGGGAGTGGCGTTGGAGAGGAGCAACATGGCGTAGCAGGAACTCCTTCACCACCTTGGGCGCTGTCACGCCAAGCGACCTCAAGAACACGAAGCGGTGTAAGACGAAGACGAGCTGGGGGATCTCAAGCGTCTCCTGGCCCCAGCCCGAATTGGGGACAATAGGCGAAGTTGGCTCCGATAGCAGGGGGCTGGGCACCCCTGCATCCACATACAGCCACCGCTCGTGGAACCCAGCCGCGGGCAGAGGGAGCTTGAAGTCAATCCCAGAGGCCACTGTCTCAGACGCGGCAACGAAGCTCACGCGCGCCCAGCATTGGGTAGGGTCGACAAGGCGCAGCGAGAAGAAGTGGCGCAGCAAGGCAACCGAAGGAAGGATGCCCATCATAGCCTCGCAAACAAAGGCGAAGACCGAAAGGAGGGTGATGGATTCAGGACCCAGATGCATCATGTGGATCTAATAGTGGGAAAGCACGACATTGAAGAAATCAGAAAAGGGAGGAACCAGACCCGCCCACAAGGCGTCGGCAAAATACGGGACCTCGGTGATTATCCTGTCGATGGAGAAGTGGGACGCGGGCCAGGCCGTCGTCCTCCCGCATTCGTTGAAGATAGTGGCCAGAGCCGAGCTGACGTTGCCCAAGCCCTCGGCGGGGGACGCGAACGGCGGCGGGCAAGGCGGAGGCACGGGTTTCTTCCCTCTTCCCTTCTTCGTCGGAGCCATGGCAATGGGAAGGGGGGGAAAGGTTCGAGATTGGGTTGAAAACAGAAGCTGGAGTTCGAGCGGAGGAAGGACAGAGGGCGCTCGAGCAACAGAAAGGGGAGCGGCTGTGTACGACTACGAGTCTGCCTATCATGGCGCAAAATAAGGGGGGCATGGGGGAACAGTGCCGCCCATGTCCAATCAACCGCCACGTGGCGCCCAAGGCCGCAGGCTTTTAGGGCCCGCGGTGCTTCGCTCTTGCCCTTCCACCTCCCTGCACGGCCAAGTCCGGGCGCGCCTTGGGCCCGGGGGCTACTGTCGACGTTCTGGGAACGGGGGTCCCCAGACTTGCCTGCCTGCGGCCTGCGGCGTGGCTCAAAGGGGGGCCCAGCACGACCCATCTTCATCAACACAGACCCAAGACCCTCACGAGGGGCCAAGCCTCGCGAGGCGGACGATGCGGAGCTTCCTCAGGCACGACCTCATTAGGCTGGCTCGCGAGGAGGCGGAGAGATCAAGGCGGGGTACCTCATGAGGTGCCCGTGATGCAAGCCATGACGACCAAAGGCGCCAGGCGGGTGCCAGCCGCGCAGTGTCCTCCTTTCCTGTTTGGTGCAAAGGGAGCAAGCGCAGGCGAGAGCATCAAGAAAAGGCACCCGTTTCGGTGCAACGAGACCAAGACCAGTCCAACGGCAGGGAAGAAGTCATTGTGGAGCCCAAGCCAGTGTCACCAACAGAGCCTTTGGCAGGCGAGGACCAACTTTAGTCAGGATAAGTGTACCAGATGTTCCCCTTCAAAATGGCCAATTGTTGGCGCCCTTCCCGCTCAATATTTGGGAAGAGGCCCAGGGCCTTTGCCTATAAATAGGACTAGCAACCCCCAGGGTAGAGAGGGTTGGAGATCGATCAGAGAGAGAATCGAGAAGAGAGAGAGAGAGAGAGAGAGCGAGAAGGGTGACTGAACTCCTCCTAGCAGTTCGTCCCCCCCGGCCAAGAACAGACCCTCGTGAGGCTGTTCTTCCTTGTATTGCTCATCATCATCAGCCCAAGAGGCAATCCACCACACCACACACTGGAGTAGGGTATTACACCACAACGGTGGCCCGAACCAGTATAAACCCTGTGTCTCTTGTGATGTTCTTTCCATAGCTTAGATCTTAGCAAGGTGGAGGGGTGCAGGTAGGTAGGAGGCGAAATCTCCGCACGCACCCCAGTGTTCAAACCTCAAGGGTCCGCCGGAACCCGAAATCCGACACACTTGTCAAACTTTCTTATGAATCCGTAAGTTGTCTTTATGATCATCGTGTTATAGGTGAAGTTTGAGCAACCCCAAAGCCCACCGTACAGTAAGAAGTGACCACGATACTCTCATGTTCTAAGGAGCAATATCACATGTTAACATTCCGTGTTATTACAATTGAATGCAGACGATATTAACTCAATTCATAACAAACAAGATTGGGTCAATTCAATATGATCGTTCTTCTAACATCATAATCTCAATGTTGTTTTAGGACTATCATTATACTTAACGATATCTTAAGATTCAGAAAACGTGATCAACAAAAACACTTGTGCTAGTGCGAGAGGAAAGACTAGGAACCTTTTATTTAAACATTTATCATTCCACACATGCATATGAGTTTTCTACTGAATCGCATATTCCGGGATCATAGCAGTAGTAGCATGAAATATAAAATCTATAATTATGAATATGGAAATATAATAATATGAATATTATTTTCTCTAGGGATATTTCCAACACTTAGTGGGCCCCTCTTTGGTAGGTCGTTTCATCTGCCCTGGGCTGCGATGATCATGCCTGGGATTTCGTGTTGCGAACGGACATGATGGTATTTTCTGCAGTGAAGGATAGCCACGTGTACGGGTGTGTCCCATGTTAATCACGTTCCTGACTGGGTTATATATAGGGATGATTTACCACCATGCACAATAATACATCTCCAACGTATCTATAATTTCTGATTGTTCCATGCTGTTATATTATCATTCTTGGATGTTTTACAATCATTTTATAGCAACTTTATATCATTTTTTGGGACTAACCTATTAACATAGTGCCCAGTTCCAGTTGTTGTTTTTTGCTTGTTTTTTACTTCGCAGAAAATCAATACCAAATGGAGTCCAAATGCAGTGAAACTTTTTGGAGATTTTTTCTGGACCAGAAGACACAAGTTGGGCCAAGGAAGTACCAGAGGGGGGCTCCGACGGGGGCACAACCCACCTGGGCGCTCCTAGGCGCGCCCTGGTAGGTTGTGCCCACCTCGGCCGCCTCCCGCACCGCCTCTTTGCTCCATAAATACCCCGAAAATCCAAAAACCGTAGGATAGTCGAAAAAACACAATTCCAGCTGCCGCAAGTTCCAGAAACCACAGATCCAATCTAGACACCATCACGGAGGGGTTCATCATCCTCATTGGTGCCTCTCCGATGATGCGTGAGTAGTTCATTGTAGACCTACGGGACCGTAGTTAGTAGCTATATGGCTTCGTCTCTCTCTTTTAATTCTCAATATAATGGTCTCTTGGAGATCTATTTGATGTAACTCTTTTTGCGGTGTGTTTGTTGGAATCCGATAAACTTTGAGTTTATGAGCAAATCTATTTTATCCATGAAAGTTAGTTGAGTTTTGATCTCTTATATGCATGATTGCTTACAGCCTCGTATTTCTTCTTCGAATCTTTGGTTTAGTCAGGCCGACTAGATCAATTTTTCTTGCCATGGGAAGAGGTGCTTTGTAATGGGTTCGATCTTTGGTGTTGAATCCTAGTGACAGAAGAGGACATGACACGTATGTATCATTACTATTAAGGATAACAAGATGGGGTCTATTCCAACATGAATAGATCTTGTCTACATCATGTCATCATTCTTATTGCATTGCTCCGTTTCTCCATGAACTTAATACATTAGATGCATGCTGGATAGCGGTCGATGTGCGGAGTAATAGTAGTAGATGCAGGCAGGAGTCGGTCTACTAATCTTGGATGTGATGCCTATATAATGATCATTGCCTGGATATCGTCATAATTATTTGAAGTTCTATCAATTGCCCAACAGTAATTTGTTTACACGCCGTATGCTATTTTTCTCGAGAGAAGCCACTAGTGAAATCTACGGCCCCCGGGTCTCTTCTTTATCATATTTGCCTTCGAGATCTATTTTTATTCGATTTTATTTTCAGATCTATTAATCCAAAAACCCAAAAATACCTTGCTGCAATTTTTTCTTATTTATTTTATTTCGCGTCCCCGCGAGATCTATTTATCCAATCTACTACAGTTTTATCTATCTTTTTACCCGGGAGGCATTGACAACCCCTCTTTTACGTCGGGTTACAAGTATTTGTTCTTTGTGTGTAGGTACCGTTTACATAGTGATGTGTGGTTCTCCTACTGGTTCTATAACCTTGATCTCATCATTGAGGGAAATACCTACCGTAGTTGTGCTGCATCATCCCTTCCTCTTTGGGGAAATACCGACATAGTTCAAGCCGCATCAAAAGGAATTTCTGGCGCCATTGCCGGGAGACATCATTAACATCTATCAGGTTCGTAATCAAAAATCTCATCTCCTTGCAATTTACATTATTTTCCATTTGCCTCTCGTTTTCATCTCCCCCACTTCACAAAAATTTGCCCTTTTTTAACCATAGAACAGTAGGGCAAAAACCCTACTGTGTGTCTTTTTCATTAATATAATAGAGTGGCATAATAGGTAAACATTACAATGGTTGTTCGGGAAGCAACCAGAGAAAAGAAGTACAAAATATAAAGGAAAAAAGAGAAAGAAAGAAGAGAAAGAAATAAATCTATAGGTCTAAATGTTATCAATCCAGGATGACATGCCATCCTTCAGAGATGGTTTAGCTCTCATCATGGTAATCCTGAAAGATCTGATAAAATCATACTTGCATTCATTTATTGAGCAAGGTATCCCATCAAATATCATCCCATTTCTTTGATTCCAAATGCTCCAGCATCCCAATATCACAATTTCCATGAAATGTCTAATTTTGTATCTGTGATTAGCATCCATGACCATGTTGTGGATGTCCAGGTCAGAATTCCATTCAAAACCAATAGTCCACCAAAAACCTTGACTGAAAGAGCAAGTGAAAAAAGGTGAGTTATGTCTTCCATATCTTTAGCATTACATAAGACACACGTAGTGGAATCAAGATGCATGCTCTTTCGAGTCAAGAGATCACATGTGTTTATTCTGTCATTTAGCATTAGCCACCAGAAAAATTTATGCTTTGGTAGGCAACATGATTTCCATATCCACTTGAAAGTGTCAGCAGCATCTTCACCCTTCATAAGAAAATCATAAATCTTCTTGGTCATGTTGATATTACTGCCCTAGTTGAAAGTCCAAATATCATGATCATTGTTGTGTCTGATGTTATTTAATTCATCAGAAAGCAAATGTAATTGCTTGTGGACTTGAGTAGATAGAGGTAGCTGAAATAAACTATATAAATTTTCCAAATCTTTGGCGGCCTTGACAGATATATTTTCCTTATAAGTGAAAGAGTGTAGTTGAGGAAACTTTAGCTTCATAATGTCACCTTTCCATTTGTCCTCCCAAAGCATACTGGTTTCACCAGATTTAATATCACAAGTTGCCATATCTCTGAAATAATCATACATTTTCATGCAATCTTTCCACCAAAAAGAACATTTGCTTTTTTTTGAATGAGGGGCTCCGTTATTTTGATAATGGGCCTCCCAAATTAATTTAACCCAAGGAACATCCATCTTGTTGTAAAACTTGAAAAGGTGCTTGATAAGAAGGGCTATGTTTTGCTCTCTCAAGTTTAGAACTCCAAGACCCCCTTGATTCTTTGGCTTGCATACCATCTGCTAGTTAGCCAAACATTTGCTTCCTTTATTTATATCATTTCCATACCATAGGAAATTTCTGCTTGATTTGTCAACATGATCTAGAATGGTGATATGAACTTTGAGGGAGCACATGGCAAAAATTGGCATTGAGGCAACAACAGAGTTTATATAAGTAAGTCTACAAGAGTGGTTCATGAATCTAGCAACCCAAGATAATCTCTTGTCAATTCTAGATATGACATGAATGAGATCCTGTATTGAGGGTTTGGTGGTGCCCATGGGTAGTCCTAGGGTAAATGGGAGGCTTTCAATCTTGCATCCAGATGATCTGGCAAGTCTGGTGACATCTTGTTGATCAATATTTATGGGAATCATGGAGGATTTGCTAAAGTTAACAAAAAGACCCGTGGATAGACTAAAAATGTTCAGAAGGTATTTAAGGTGGATGAGCTGGTCTTCATTAGCAGGCATAATCAACAATGTGTCATCAGCATATTGTATGATTGGATAATCTTGTCCATAAGTTTGATTGATAGGTAGAGATAGTTCTCCATTTGACCAGGCAGTATTAATAACTGATTGAAGAACATCTGTAGTAATAACATATAATAATGGGGAATGAGGACCCCCTTGTCTGACTCCTCTTTGGCAGATGATTTCTTCCCAGCCACTCCATTGAGTAAGACAGAAGTAGATGCAAGTTGGAGAATGTTATTAACCCATTTGATCCATCTAGGTCCAAAACCTTTGCCTCTTAGCATAGCAATAATGGTTTTTTATTCCACCTTATCAAATGCCTTTTCAAAATCTAATTTGAGTATGATGATGGGCTTTTTTGAATGATGGCATAAGTGGAGATATTCAAAAGCATATCCCAAACAATCCTGTATGTTTCTGCCTTTAATAAATCCATATTGATTCTGATGGATAACTGAAGTAATAATTTTTTGAGCTCTATTAGCCATAAGCTTAGTGATAATTTTTAGGGGAAGACCGACCAGGGAAATATGTCTAAAATCTTTCATATTGAGAGGGTTTGAAATCTTTGGAATAAGAGTAATAAAAGCAGTGTTGATACTCTGAATGTCACTGTTCCCTTCAATTAAATACCAAATCATAGTATAAATGTCCTGTTTGATAACATTCCGGCATTTTTTCAGAAAAGAACCATTAAAGCCATCTGGTCCATGGGCTCTTTCAGATGGAATATCATTAATCACCTGATCAATCTCATCCATAGTGTAAGGGGCCTCAAGTTCAGATAGGTCTTTGGGCTGAATAAGTTCCTCAAGGTTAAATAACATAGGTGGGTCAATTGATTTGCCCAATCTGTCTTTGAAAGATTTCCAAATGATTGCTGCCTTATGATCATGGTTTGTGATAGTATTTCCATCTTCATCATTGATAGAAGTAATGAAGTTTTTCCTGAAATTTTGGGTAGCCATGGCATGAAAGAAGTCAGTATTTTCATCATCCAGCTTCACACACCTCATTTTAAATCTGTATTTCCAATAAATTCTTTTTACTTCCAATAATTTGGTGATGTGCCTCTTCAGAATATTTCTGAAATTAGCTTCCATAGTGCTAAGTACTCTTTGATCTTCAATGCCATCCAGCATAGACACAACATAATTACAAGCAGAAATGTTAGTGTTGAGCTTGGACAAGTTTTTACTCCATTTCTTGAGTCCCATTCTAAGGCATTTGAATCTAGCAGCAATATCTTGAGCAGAGTGTGCCAGCTGATGGTTCTTGTTCCAGCATTGGATAAATGTTTCATAAAAACCATCAAATTCAAACCAGTAGTTTTTAAACCTGAAGATGGAGGATTTAGGAATGTCACTGCCAATCTGAATGTGAATTGGGACATGGTAAGAAGTTACTCTGGTAAGTGGATGGGCTAGAGTGTTTGGGAATGTCACGGTCCAGTTTGCAGAAGTGAATATCCAATCCAGTTTTTCCAATAATGGGGAGTCTTGCATATTACTCCATGTGAAATTTCTTCCTTTTAGGGGGATCTCCACAAGTTGCTGGAGAAGCCTGTTAAACATAAGCATAATATTTGTATCCCCTCCAGGTCTATTTGTATCCTGAGGGCTCCTTATTAAATTAAAATCACCAACCAACATCTAGTGGTCCATCTGTGAAGCATCAATATTATTCAACCAACCAAAGAAATCCACTTTATCTTCATTTTGATAGGGCCCATATATGTTGCTGATATAAAAATGTGTCCAAATATATTACATGACAACCTGAAAGTGATTTGGTAGGAAGATTGACTGACTATAGAACCACTGAATAAGCTGCCATTCCATATAGTAATAAGTTCACCTAACAAGCCTACTGAAGGATTATATGCAAACTGGTTGAATCTTCTAGGTGAAAAATTTCTGAGGTAAGCCTGGTCAAATGAATCTCTCTTTGTTTCTTGAATGCAAATGACACCACAATTACTTTCCTCAATCTTTGCTCTCAAATCATCCCATCTAGTTTGAGAGTTTATTCCTCTAACATTCCAATTTAAGATATTCCAATTCCTATTCATTGAAATGTATTGGGAAATATAATCCATAGGGTAATGAATTAATCATACCCACATAAATATGACAACATGCAATTTTAGGCGAGGAAAATTGTATCCAGTAGTTTCGATAAGAGATCCTACCAATGTTTGACTGTTCATAACATAATTGACCATTCGGCCAACTCAAATTGTGATATAAGAAAAACATGATGATCCATCCAATAAACTGATAGAAAATTTGACCATAACAGAACTGACCATTCAGATAACTAATCATGTAACATAAAAAGGACTTGATGTTCCACCAACATAAGCAAATATTGGAGTTTAACTCCTTACAAACCAGGTTCATAAATAAAGCAAAAGTAGCATTCCAGGACCAAGGAAAATAAATGTATGGCATAAGGCCAGGTAGGGTCTTTATACAGCAAGACCAACTGAGATAAAATCTATAATTATTCATAATCCATCGAGGCCTTCAGTTTCTCTCCAGGGACCTCCTCAGGAGGTATCTGACACTACTTGGTGGCGCTAGCTTGGATGGTGTCGAGTGGTAGTTCAGGCGAAGGATGGGCAGAGGGATCCACAATCTCATATTCAAATTCTGCATTCAGGTTCTTCTGGCACTTGCCTATGTTCTTAGCCTTGATTGTAGAAGCTTCATTCTTAAACCCCACACTCAGTACAGCAAGACAACGGCTGTGTCGAAGATCGTTAACATCCAACGGGGCGTTGTTCTTCTTCCTTTTATTGACAGCTGGAGAGGTAACAGCAATAAGCATTGGATCTGCCAGCTCAAGTGGTGGCCCATCAACAGGAGAACTTTGGTTGCTGCCATGAAGTCGAGCATAGCTGGAGATGGAACTTGCTTAGAGTTTTGCATGCTAGAAGATTCGGAAAGTTCAGACATTTCAGGAAGTTCAGTTAACATCACTGATGATTTAACAGGATCCCAAGGGAGAACAGTAGTGACAGTCATCAGGCACTTCTTGACAGGTCCATGATCATCCTCCACACAAAGTATCTGACATCTGGTACTAACCACATCAGAGCCTAAGAGCTGATCAATAATGACAGGAGCAACAGCCATAATTTTTGACATCATGTCATGCATTGCAATGAAAGCATCAACGCCTTCGACTGCAGGCTGGAGAGGTTGGTTCTGCTGAGCAACTTCAGGGCTTTGTGGGGGAGTGTGAACCATAGGGATGTCCTCATTGTTATCAGCAGGAGCATGATGGGCAGCTGGTGTAGCCTGATGGTTTGCCTGAGCATGGAAATCAGCGTCATGCCAAATTCCTCCAAATGGAGCAAGTGGCATAGGGTGCATCACACTATCAGGAGGGATCGGATCTCCATACCCTCCCATAGCTCCAAGAAGATCAGATTGCAGAATGTAAACAACACTAGTCCAGGACTGCCCATGACCAAAGTCATCTAAACTCTCACAAATAACATGACTAACAGGAATATCCAACAGATCAGGAACTCTAACTTTGACCAGAATACGTGCTCTATTTGACATGTCTCCGTTCCAAACAAAGAACTTAGCAAAACCACCGACAAACTCTCTAACTTTATCAGGTCTCCAAGCCTCAAATGGGTAGTTCACCATCATAATCCAAGCATCATGTGAGAAGGTGCAGTCTCTATGATTAATACCTCTGTCATGATGAATAACTCTGAGGATCGAGTCCCCAACGAAGGAAGGGCTGTTGGCGATGACGGTGTCGATGTCGCAGGCTTGCTGAAACCTGACGAAGGCAGCCCCCATCCTGCACTTAGATATCTCCGCAATACGAAAACCATGCTCGTGGTGAAGGAAGTGACGTATGAGCATGGCATCCATATCAAACTGGTTAGGATCCGGTGGAGGAGCAAGGGAGATGATGGCCCAGTCCCCAGATTGGACCAGAGGCTCGCCACCAAGGAAGTGGTAGGTACAACGTCGACGATTGCCGTCAGCTTCCATGATGGTAGTGCCAGGAGGGAGCAGAGGAAGCGGGTCGCTTGGGTAGGTGGCCATGGAATTGGAGGAAGATGATGAGGTGGTGGAGAATAATGGCGGGGTAGAGCAGGGATGAGCCAGCGAACAGGGGGTTTGGCAGGTTGGGCGGTCGAATAGAGGAGGGGGGGTGGTGTTTTGGGGAGACGAGTCATCACACGAGTTAAGGGTTTCAGGTAATGGGTTGGTAGGTAGGTGGGATTTGACCTGATATACGGGAGGATTGCGTTGGGAGTTGTAACATAAACGAGATATATGGCCATATCGATAACAACTACGGCATCGGAATTGAGTTTTGCAATCAGCACGGAGGTGGCCAGGTGATAAACATTTCCCACATAGGGATAAATGCTGAGAAATATGATGATAAGAACTGACATTGGGGGGGGGGCTTGGGCTGCGTGATTGGACCGACTTGGGTTTGATAGTGGTTGTTGGGCCGAGATCTGCATACGGCGGTCGCTGTTGTGGGTTTGGTTGGTGGGTTGATGTGCCAGGTTAGGAAAGATAGGGATAGAATTTTGAAACGTAACCATCGCACCCGAATTTGGCTCGTGATCCGAGATGGATGCGGGATTGTGGGTGATAGCTGGGGTATGGCATGTCGTTGGCGGAGGAGGTGGACGGCGGCCAACTGGAACGGAGTTTGCACTGGTGAGCATACGTCGAGGAGATCTGGCAACCATGGTCCATTCATGATCAATCTCGTAGAGCCATGAGTTGTATTCTCTGATCCAAGCAGGACCACCAAAACCCCATAGATGGAAATAACAAGAGAAACTGGGGCACTTAAATGATCTAAGTTGGTAGATCATAAATCAAACCGCCTTAGAAATCACAGAAAATTTAAAAACTAGACCACGTAGATGGCAGACATGAAGGCTAGATGGAGATCCACCAACACATGCCTCAAGCGCAAGGCTAACGTGCTCAACGTTGAGGGGAAAGGTGGAGTGGCTAAAGGAGACAACAAGATGAAAATCATCACTAGGATCAAGACAATGAACAGGAGTGGAGAACCTTGCTCTGACCTTGTTAGCAAAACCCACACTCGGGGAGAGATCCAGGAGGGGAGGAACCATCTTGACCGGAGAGTATCACGAGGAAGGAGAGCCATGGATCGCCGGTGGAGTCGCCCTTCGAGTCGCCTTGGAGGGGGAGGTGGGAGAGCCATCTGTTCCTGCCACAAAAGCGCCTCCTTTTTTGTTCGCCGTTTTCTCGTCAGATCTGTTTTTGTGTGCGATCTTATTTGCGTAGTCTCGATGACTCAACAAAATACCAAGTTGTGTGATTTTTCTAATACCAATAATAATGATTTTATTATCACTCCAATTGCTCCTTAACACATTTTGTTGAATCTTGTGATATTAATGCCGTTTTGTTGAATCTTGTTATGAAAGATCAATTTTCCGGTACTCCTAATGAGGATGCCACGTCCCATCTTAACACATTCGTAGAATTATGCAATATGCAAAAAAAAGATGTGGACAATGATATTGTGAAGTTAAAATTATTCCCATTTTCTTTGTGAGATCGTGCAAAAATTTGGTTTTCTTCTTCGCCTCGCAATAGTATCGATTCTTGGGATAAGAGCAAAGATGCTTTTATTACTAAGTATTTTCTGCCCACGAAAATTGTTTTCCTTAGAACCCAAATTATGAATTTTAAGCAACTTGAGCATGAACATGTTGGGCAATCTTGGGAAAGAATGAAATTGATGCTAAGAACTTGTCCTACTCATGGTTTAAATCTTTGGATGATCATACGAAAATTTTATGCGGGATTGAATTTTGTTTCTAGAAATCTTTTAGATTCCGCCGTGGGTAGTACTTCTGTGGAAATTACTTTGTGTGAAGCTACTAAATTGCTTGATAATATTATGGCAAATTATTCATAATGGTATACCGAAAGAGCTCCTACTAGTAAAAAGGTTAATTCGGTTGAGAAAATAAATTCTTTGAGTGAAAAAGTTGATGCTCTTATGAAGTTGGCTGGTAATTAAAATGCTCCTATTGATCTTAATGATGTTCCTTTGTCTACTTTGATTGATCAAAATAGTGATCCCGTAGATGTGAATTTTGTCTCGCAAAACAATTTTAATAACAATGCTTCTAGAGGTAATTTTAATCCCAGACCTTTTCTAGGAAATTCCTCTAATAATTATGGTAATTCCTATGGTAATTCTTATAATATTAATAATAGGAACATCTCTGATCTTGAGAATAATATTAAATAATTTCTCAATGCTCAAAAAGTTTTCAACAATACGGTAGAAGAAAAGTTGAGTAAGATTGATGATATGTCTGGAAGAATTGATAGAATTTCTCATGATGTAGAAAATCTCAAGATGAAAAATTTTGTGCGTAAGGTTGAGGAATCAATTAAAGCTTTATATGTTTCTATGGATGAAAGTAAGAAAAGAACCGCTATGCTTAGAGCTAAAAGAGAATTTTTAGAAAGAGCATTTTCTAGCGATTGCTTTCATAAAAATGATGAAGATCTTAAAATGATTGGTGTTTCTTCTATTGACTCCTTTTTTAGTAAAATTAAAATTGATGATAAAAGGACTGAAGAAGATTCAACTTTAGTTAGAAGGCATCCCGATAATTTGGAGGGTGAAAATCTTGTTGAGAAAAATGATAAAAGTGGGTTGGGAGAGGTCAAAACTTTATCTAGTGATGTGCCCACGCTTTTGGTCTACAAAGACTTTAATTATGATAATTTTTTTGATTGATTGTATTTCTTTGTTGCAATCCATGATAAATTCACCCCATGCTTATGAACAAAATAAAGCTTTTACTAAACATATTGTTGATGCTATGATGAAAGCTTTGGAAGAAAAGTTGGAATTAGAGATTTCAATCCCTCGAAAATTACATGATGAATGGGAACCCACAATTAAAGTCAAGATCAAAACTTATGAGTGCTTTGCTTTATGTGACTTGGGTGCTAGTGTTTCCCCAATTCCAAAATATTTATGTGATGTGCTTGGTCTCACCAATATTGAAGAGTGTTCTTTAAATTTGCACTTGGCGGATTCTACCATTAAAAAGCCGATGGGAAGAATTAATGATGTTCTTATTCTGGCAAATAGGAATTATGTGCCCATATATTTTATTATTCCTGATATTGATTACAATCCATCTTGTCCAATTATACTTGGTAGACCGTTTTTACGTACCATTGGCGCCGCGATTGATATGAAAGAGGGCAATATTAAATTTCAATTTACACTATGGAAGGGTATGGAACACTTCCCTAGAACAAGAATTAATACATCATATGAATCAATCATGATGATATCTTATGGATCTAGAACTAAAGATGACAATACTTAGATCTTTGTGTTATGCCTAGCTAGGGGCATAAAATGATAGCGCTTGTTGGGAGGCAACCCGATGAATAAATTTATTTTTGTCTTTTTCTTTCCATCCTTGAGTGTTTGCACAATTATGCTACTGTTATGGTTGTGTTTTTATGTTTAATTAGTGTTTGTGCCAAAAAAAGCCTTTGGGATCATGTTGGGTAATAGTTGATTTGATCTTGTTGAAAAATAGAAACTTTTGCGCCCAGTAAAACAATTTTAGTTTCTAACAGAAGCGCGATAAAATCCTAATTTTTTACACAAGATTTACATACAAATTTCCCATGTTGTCCTAATTTTTAAGAATATTTGGAGTTACAGAAGTATACAAAGTTTTCAGATAGCTACAGACTATTATGTTTTTGACAGATTCCTGTTTTCTTTGCGTTGTGTGCTTATTTTGATAAATCTATGGTTTGTATTGGAGGGTATAAGTCATGGTAAAGTAGGACTACAGTAGATATAATGCAAAAATAAAATATGAATGGGTTTGCAACAGTACTTAGAATAGTGATTTGCTTTGTTATACTAACGGATCTCCCGATGGTTTGTTGAGTTTTGTGTGATTGAAGTTTTCAAGTTTTGGGTGAGATCACGATGGATGAGGGAATAAGGAGTAAGAAGAGCCTAAGATTGGGGATGCCCCTTGGAATCCCAAGATATTATCTAAAATAGGAACAAGCAACTAAGCTTGGGGATGCCCCCGAGTGGCATCCCCTCTTTCTTCTAACGACCATCGATATTTTACTTGGAGCTATATTTTTATTCGTCACATATCATGAGTTTTGCTTGGAGCATCTTGTATTATATGAGTCTTTTCTTGTTTTGCTTTCTAGTTGTAGTCAATTATCCTTGCTGAACACACCTATTTGGGGGAGCCAAAATTATAATATGACTTATTATAATTGCTCTCTATGCTTCACTTAAATCTTTTTGAGCTATGGAATTTCTCTAATGCTTCACTTATATCTTTTTTTAGCACGGTGTGCTTTAGTATTTTTGAAGAAATGTTCTCATGCTTCACATAGATTTATTTGAGAGTTGGTAAAATTTTGAAGAAATTCTCTCATGCTTCACTTAAATTATTTTGAAAGAAGAAATTTTTATCTCATGTTCTTCACTCAGATTTGTTTGAGCTATTAAAAGCAAATTATGAAATTAGTGTCAAAGTGATAGATATTCAAGAGGGACATAATAAAAACTTTCATGAAGATCATTGGAAAAAATAAACTTGATTCTTTGTAATAGTTTTGTGATATGATAATATAATATGTGAGTCATGTTGATGAGTTACTGTGGTTTAGTATATGTTAAGGTTTGTGATTCCCTATGCAAGCACGAAAGTCAATAGTTATGCAATGAAATTACATCCTACTCATGGTCCATTATTCGATGTTAGTTATGCTTAATGCTCTCTTATGAGATTTTTCGTTTCTTGGTTGGATGCTTCTCAATATTTTGCCAGCCTTCACTTGTACTAAGTATGATTACTACTTGTGCATCCAAAATCCTTAAAACCAGTTTTGCCATATGAGTCCACTATACCCACCTATATGCGGTATTTCAGTGCCATTCTAAGCAAATTTGTATGTGCCATCTCTAATTTTCAAAATAAATTTCCTTTTTGTGTGCTTGTACCACTCATGAAACGGTAGGGTGTGGCTGATATTTTTCCATGCTAGATGTGTTATTCTCAAGATGAGTGTTTATTCACTTGTCATTACACGAGAGTATTACAAAGGTATTAGGGATGCCTAGTCTCGAAATGAAAAATGAATTTACTTTATGTTGACAAATAATAAATTCCTTGGAAAGTGTTGGTATGGACGGTACCCGTGGACTCGGTTAGCCGTGGAATGTGAAAGTATGGTGAAAAATGGAATAAAATTTATTTTCTGTTTGGGATCCACCTATGATATATCTAGCATGGAAAGTATGGGGAACTACTTGATCATTTTTGTTGACAGGAAACGCATGCCACCCAAAATGTTTTATCTCCATCTTTCTCTACTTTGAGCTCTGGCACCTCTACATATCCCTAATTCCCTCTGCGAAGGGCCTTTCTTTTCACTTTATGCAATTTTTATTTTTATTTGAGTCTCCATCTTCTCTTATAAAGCACCAAATAAGGGGCACTATGATCATACTTGAACATTGGGTGGCTAATATATGCGAGTGTGTTTCATGAATGGATCAATGATTGAGCATAATGGGCTAGGAATAACTTGCTTTAGTGTTGATATTTTGAAAGACATGGTTGCTTGTTGATATGATTGACTATTGAAATCTTCATGTCAAAACTAGACTATTGCTTTGAATCATATAAAAGTCCAAATCTCCATGCTACAAAAGAAAATAATATGTGATGAACATGTTAGGCAACATTGCACATCAAAAATTCTGTTTTTATCATTTACCTACACGAGAACGAGTAGGAATTAAGCTTGGGGATGCTGATACGTCTCCAACATATCTATAATTTTTTATTGTTCCATGCTGTTATATTATCATTCTTGGATGTTTTACAATCATTTTATAGCAACTTTATATCAATTTTGGGGCTCACCTATTGACATAGTGCGCAGTTCCAGTTGTTGTTTTTTGCTTGTTTTTCACTTCGCAGAAAATCAATACCAAACAGAGTCCAAACACAGTGAAACTTTTGGGAGATTTTTTCTGGACCAGAAGACACAAGTTGGGCCATGGAAAAGTACCAGAGGGGGGCTCTAAGGGGAGCACAACCCACCTGGGCAGGCCTGGGGGCCAGGCACGCCCTGGTGGGTTGTGCCCACCTCGTCCGCCTCCCGCACCGCCACTTTGCTCTATAAATACCCTGAAAATCCAAAAACCCTAGGAGAGTCGACAAAACACAATTCCAGCTGCCACAAGTTCCAGAAACCACAAATACAATCTAGACACCATCACGGAGGGGTTCATCATCCTCATTGGTAACTCTCCGATGATGCATGAGTAGTTCATTGTAGACTGATACGTCTCCAACGTATCTATAATTTATGAAGTATTCATGCTATTTTATTATCATTCTTGGATGTTTTACAATCATTTTATAGCAACTTTATATCATTTTTTGGGACTAACCTATTGACCCAGTGCCCAGTGCCAGTTGTTGTTTTTTTTCTTGTTTTTTACATCACAGGAAATCAATATCAAACGGAGTCCAAACACCGTGAAACTTTTTGGAGAGTTTTTATGGACCAGAACACCCAGGATGGGCCAGAGCAGCACCTGGGGGTGCCCCGAGGGGGCACAACCCATCAGGGCGCGCCTGGGGGCCCAGGCACGCCCAGGTGGGTTGTGCCCACCTCGGTGGCCTCCCGCACCCCCTCTTTACCCTATAATTTCCCAAAAATTACAGAACCCCTCGGGGTTAACCTAGATCAGAAGTTCCACCGCCGCAAGGCTCTGTAGCCACCAAAAACCAATCTATATCCTTTGTCGGTGTCAAAACCGGCGGATCTCGGGTAGGGGGTCCCGAACTGTGCGTCTAGGCCGGATGGTAACAGGAGGGAGGGGACACAATGTTTTACCCAAGTTCGGGCCCTCTTGATGGAGGTAAAACCCTACGTCCCGCTTGATTGATATTGATGATATGGGTAGTACAAGAGTAGATCTACCATGAGATCAAAGAGGCTAAACCCTAGAAGCTAGCCTATGGTATGATTGTTGTTCTTCGTCCTACGGACTAAAACCCTCCGGTTTATATAGACACCAGAGAGGGCTAGGGTTACACAGAGTCGGTTACAATGGTAGGAGATCTACATATCCGTATCGCCAAGCTTGCCTTCCACGCTAAGGAAAGTCCCTTCCGGACACGGGACGAAGTCTTCAATCTTGTATATTCATAGTCCAGGAGTCCTGCCGAAGGTATAGTCTGGCTATCCGGACACCCCCTAATCCAGGACTCCCTCAGTAGCCCCTGAACCAGGCTTCAATGACGACGAGTCCGGCGCGCAGATTGTCTTCGGCATTGCAAGGCGGGTTCCTCCTCCAAGTACTTCATAGAAGATTTTGAACACAAAGGCAGTGTCCGGCTCTGCAAAATAAGTTTCCACATATCGCCATAGAGAGAATAATATTTACACAAATCTAATCTGCTGACGTATTCCGTAGCATGACATCACACCACGGCCAAGTCTTTATTCGAATCATTTTACTGTCCCACCTCAGCGCGTTTAGCGAGGCGGTTTCCTTGGCACGTCTTGTCAAAGCAGAGATCGTGTCCCCTTATTCCGGGATTCTCATCAATACGGCGTGGGTAGCCCAACCACGCCATTGATTACGGCGCTTGGGAGATAAGCAAGTTTTACCAGGCTGGTGGGGACGCATAGTCGCGTTCGCCCATATAAGAGGATAAGGATCCACCTTTTCGTCCACGCCTTCTTCCTCCTTTGCCTATCCATTTCGGCGCACTCGAGCTCCAGCGCCCAAGTCCACACACCCCACCTCAACCTTCTCCAGTCATCTCCAGAGCAGGAGGCAAGTGGATGGTCTCCTCCGTCACGGAGGGACACAATAAAAAACTGAGGAAGGCCGGATACTTGTCTAATGACATTGCGCACCGGCTTCCCGAAGAGGGGCAGCTCATCCCCACCCCTACGCCCCATGAGAGGGTGGTGTTCCTCCCCCATTTCCTCCGTGGACTGGGCTTCCCTCTCCACCCATTTGTCCGGGGGCTCATGTTCTACTATGGCCTGGATTTCCACGATCTGGCCCCGAACTTTGTCCTCAACATCTCGGCGTTTATCGTCGCGTGCGAGGCCTTCCTCCGCATCCGCCCCCATTTCGGCCTATGGCTCAAGACTTTCAATGTCAAGCCGAAGGGGGTGCGCGGCACCCAGGTAGAGTGCGGGGGCGCCATGGTGGGCAAGATGCCCAACGTCCTATGGCTCGAGGGCTCCTTCGTGGAGACCCTAAAGGGGTGGCAATCGGGGTGGTTTTACATCACCGAGCCACGCGACCCTGAATGGGTCACAGCCCCCGAGTTCCGATCCGTACCCCCTACGCGGCTCACCTCCTAGAAAGAGACGGGCCTGTCGTGGGGCAAAAAAGGAGAGTTGACCGGACTCCAAACATGCGTCCAAACCCTGGTGGACAAGAAGCTCAAACTTGTCAACGTAGTCCAGGTTATGCTCATCCGCCGGATCCTCCCGTGTCGACAACGGGCTTTCAACCTATGGGAGTTCGACCCGGCGCAGCTCCGAACTCTGAGCAGGCTCTTCGACACGACATACGAAGATGCCTGGAAGGTGCTTTTCAAGCGTGCCGAGGCCCCCGCATCCGCTACCGAGGATCGCGGATTCAACACGCAGCATCACGCTAGTGAGGTAAGCCGTTTTTACCTTTTACAGGGTATTAGTTTTTCATAGTTTGACTCCATGCGGGATCTGAGCTCCCTTACCATTGACAGGTTTGGCAGGAGACGTCCGGACAGATCAACTGTCGAGCTCCTTTGCCCGAAGGCCCAGCGGACGCTCGCTTGGCGAAGCTGCTGGTTCAGGCACCCTATGTGGTGCCGGAGAAGAAGGCCAAGAAGAAGGCCACGGGGACTCGAAAGAGTGCCCGACGCCTGGAGGTGTCGGGTTCATCATCCGACGACTCCAAGACGCACTCCTCCCGTGAAGATGAGGAGGAGGAAGAAGAGACCTCTCCCCCTCCAGCGGGGGGAGGGAAGAAAAGGAAGGCCGCCCCAACTGGGGAGGCCGAAGGGTCCAAGAAGGGGAAGACCCTTCCTCCGGACTACTCCACCAACGCCGATGACGGCGAAGAGGAGTGGCCCCACAGGGCCAAGCCCCTGACGAGATCGTAAGTATTCGGACACCAGAGCAATTCATAGTGTTCCTTTCTTGCACACCTCCTTCTTACGCCGAATATTACTATGCAGTCCGCCCAAGGCCGGGCTCGACGAGTCGTCGAGCGGCTCCCTGGATTCGTCGGATGTGAATTCGCTTCCGACGGCTACCTCTCCCCACCCTACGGATGATGCCTAGGTGGCGTCCCAACAGGTTCCAAGCCAGGAGGAGGTGGTCCTGGAGGCGCCACAAGGCTACCTCCTGGACTCCAGGCGTAAAGGGAATAGAACCCCCAAGGGCTCCAAGTCCGGCCTTGAGCCGGACACTGCGCCGGAACCTTCAACGGTTCCGGACTCCGGTAGGCAGCCTCCTTCCAAGAGGAGTAAGCCTACCGAGCCGGTGACCTCCGTCCAACAGGAGGCACCGGACAATTTGCTGGAGGTGCTTAACGGCGCCTCCATCGACGAGGAGCACCGCACTATTATGAGTGTGGTGATCCAGAAGGTTCAGTCCGCTAAGAGCAGACTGACTGAAGCCTGTGCCAGCCTTCTAACAGGCTTTGAGGTAAGTAAAGAATATGTAAAAATATCACCGCATATACAGTAGCCCCTGATGCACTGTTCGGCGTTCGGAAAGAAAAGCCGAATAGAGGATCTAATAACATTGGCAGGAGTCTAACATAATTAAGTCAATATGCGTATGCAGGCTTCGCTGCTGGCCTCCGCCGCACTAACTGCGGAGGTGGATACGCTGAAGCAAAACCTCGCGCGGTCCAAGAACAAGCTCGGCCATGCCAAGAGGCAACTCGAGGATAAGGAAGGTAAGTAATACCTTGTGCAAGTATATAGAGAAGATGTGGTTGCAAAAGGTGACAGGATCAACGTGCTATTATAGGGGCCACGACCGAGGTGGCAACCCTTAAGAAAGCGCTGTCCGAGGCCGAAAACAGAGCGGCCGCGGAGCGCACAGAGAGAGGGAAGCAGGAGGCACGGGTGGAGGAGGTGCAGAAAGAGCTCCAGGCTCTCGTGAAAAGACACGAGAGTTTGGAGCTTGACTCAAAGATGCAAGCGTCCGAGCTTGTGGTAGCCCTCAAAAGCGCGAAGTCTGCCAAGGCCAAAGCCTAGAAAGCCCTCTAAGAAATTGAAGCGATGAAGAAGATAGCAGTGGGTAAGGCATTCATTATGCAAAGCAAGCACGTGAAAGTGAATTACTTGTTACTTACCCGAGTCCGGAGCTCTCCAGGAGCATTCGCAGATTTGCCCCGCAGTGCATCTGATGCCGCTGCCTACTACCGGCCGAGGAGGGGAGCTCGACGGAGAAGGTGTTCTGGTCTCAGTATGCTGAGGCCGGACACCTGCTGCCTTTGAGCGACCAGCTGAAGCAAATGGTCGAGCTCCACAAGGTGGCCGAACAGGCCATAAAGGGCCTCATAGTTCGGCTTTGGCCTGGAGAGGCTCTGCCTGGTAGCTACTTCGGGCTGGTGAGGCGGCTGGTGGATGCCTATCCACAGCTTGAAGTAATCAAGTGCTCCGTCTGCATCGAAGGTGCTCGTAGGACGCTTGCCTGTGCTAAAGTGCACTAGGGCAAGATGGATGCGAAGAAGCTTGTGAAGGACGGGCCGCCGCCGGGCAAGGAGCATCGCGTCTCGGAAGCGTATTATGAGGGCATCCTGAAGGGTGCCCGCCTTATAGCGGATGAATGCTCCAAAGATGTAATTTTCGAGTAAACTCGCATTTGTGATCATGTACGCTGAAAACATGTTCATATGCGCTAAGCAACGCTTTTGAATTTAAAATATTACCTTATATGCGTCCGTTTATCAAATTTGAGAGATGGCGAGTCGTCGGCTTCTGCCCCCATGCCACGAGTGCTGGGGTGTTCGGGATAAACATGAGTGCTCCTTTTCCCATTCTTGGGTCCTTCGAGGGAGGCGCTCAACACAGCGAACAAGGCAATCGGACTATAATGCTTGAACACTCTCACTTAGCCATAGAATTCTATAATTTTAAATTTCGGCGAAGCCCCTAGTGTTCGGAAGACCGAGTTCGGGGCGCTATCCACGCCTAGGCTGGACAAAGCCGACTCCTCGCTCTAAGCGGCGTAAGTCTTTAGGGACTCGAAAACCTCTCGAAAAGCGACCAGCTCTCGCCTCATCATGGCGGTCAGTTTTAGCTTTCTCTACTGAGGTGCTTAGCCCAGCTCAACTGGGGCACAATCGCAGTAGTTCTCCTAGTGCTACCTTAGCCGATATAACGGAACGTAAGGTACCAAAACATAGGAGTCGGGCAAACCCAACTTTTGCTTATGGCACTATCTGTATCGTTCTGCTTTGATCAAAGCTGCGATCATACCATTCCAGGGGCGAGCTGCGGAATGGTATGTGAAACAGGTATACTGCTCGTTATAGAGACCACCTTAGAGTTCCATAGTGCGGCGTAGCTTTCTGCTCCCCTGGTTGTTGTATCGTTTGTGCGGCAATTGCACTGCTGGACAGGCCTTCCGAAGAGTGGAGTCCTGAAAGTAAGAGAAAATGAAGAAGTCGGCAGCCCCTAGTGCGGTTTAAGCCGTGCTTCGGGCGTGCCGTGATGGTGCCCCTCCCCCTTTGCCCATGGTATTTCCAGAGCGTAGTTATGTATGCGCAACAATGGTTTTGCAAGTTCGCGAGGGCTGGGGTTGGGGCCGCGTTGCTACGCTTGCTCAGAACATGCTGTTCGGTCTTGTTATAGGTTACTCCGGGCGCGCTTGACGGCGTCCAGACGTTTAATGGTCGGACTGGAGAATTGCCTTGAGAGGCTGCTTTCTACTTCTGCTGCGATAGCCGCCGTATGCTCCTCCGTTCGGAGAGAGCGTTCGGTGTTTCCATTGACCGTGATGACTCCTCGAGGGCCTGGCATCTTGAGCTTGAGGTATGCGTAGTGCGGCACCGCATTGAACTTGGCAAATGCGGTTCGCCCGAGCAGTGCATGATAGCCACTGCGGAACGGGACTATGTCGAAGATTAACTCCTCGCTTCGGAAATTATCCGGAGATCCGAAGACCACTTCAAGTGTAACTGAGCCTGTACAGTTGGCCTCTACACCTGGTGTGACGCCTTTAAAGGTCGTTTTAGTGGGTTTAATCCTCGAGGGATCGATGCCCATTTTCCGCACTGTATCCTGGTAAAGCAGGTTCAGGCTGCTGCCGCCGTCCATAAGGACTCTAGTGAGGTGAAATCCGTCAATAATTGGGTCTAGAACCAATGCAGCGAATCCGCCATGACGGATGCTAGTGGGGTGGTACCTTCAATCAAAAGTGATCGGGCAGGAAGACCATGGGTTGAACTTTGGGGCGACTGGCTCCATCGCATATACGTCCCTTAGCGCACGCTTCCGCTCCCTCTTGGGGACGTGGGTCGCGTATATCATGTTCACCATCCGCACTTGTGGGGGAAAACCTTTCTGTCCACTGTTGTTCGGCGGCCGGAGCTCCTCCTCGTCATCGCTATGCAGCCCCTTGTCTCTGCTTTCGGCATTTAACTTGCCTGCCTACTTGAACACCCAACAATCCCTGTTGGTGTGATTGGCTGGTTTTTCGGGGGTGCCATGTATCTGGCATGACGGTCGAGTATTCGGTCCAAACTGGACGGGCCCGGAGTATTTCTTTTGAATGGCTTTTTCCGCTGACTGGGTTTAGAGCCTCTGAATCCGGCATTAACTGCCGTATCCTCAGCATTGTCGCCGTTAATGCGGCGCTTTTTCTTGTTGCGATGCGACCTACCACTGTTGTCCTTGGTGTCCGAATTACCAGGGCTCTTGGTCATGTTATTGCTGCGAGCTAGCCAGCTATCTTCTCCCGCGCAAAAGCGGGTCATAAGTGTCGTCAGGGCTGCCATAGATTTTGGCTTTTCCTGTCCTAGGTGCCGTGCAAGCCACTCGTCACGGATGTTATGCTTGAAGGCTGCTAGGGCCTCTGCGTCCGGATAGTCGACGCTTGGATTTTTCTTTGATGGGAATCGTGTCCAGAATTGTCTGGCCGATTCCTCTGGCTGCTGAATTATGTGGCTTAGGTCATCGGCGTCTGGTGGTCGCACATAAGTGCCCTAGAAATTGTCGAGGAATGCGGCTTCCAGGTCATCCCAACAACCAATTGATTCTCTTGGCAAGCTGTTAAGCCAATGTCGAGCTAGTCCTTTAATCTTGAGTGGGAGGTATTTGATGGCGTGTAGATCATCACCGCGGGCCATGTGGATATGAAGGAGATAGTCCTCGATCCATACCGCAGGATCTGTTGTGCCATCGTATGATTCGATGTTCACGAGTTTGAAACCCTCGGGGATTTGATGATCCATTACTTCATCTGTGAAGCATAGTGGGTGTGCGGCGCCTCTGTATTGGGCTATATCATGACGCAGCTCAAACAAGCTTTGTCTACTGTGTTCGGCCCGGCCGGATTTACTGTATCCGGCGTGACGAGTACCGTCTTGTGCTGTGGGGCACCCACGCGATCCATAGATCGATCTTGTTTGCCTTGCCTTGTCTTCCAATATATCTCGCAGGTCTGGCACGTTTTCCCATTCCTTGGTATTTTTTAAGCGGCGCCGTGGGGCGGCTTGAGTGGAGGGCCGAGAGGCCTCTCTGCCGCAGCCACGGGGTAGCCGGTCGGCCGCATCATGCGCTGGTGATGTAGGTTTAGGTGCTTCCTCCTCTAATTGGGCTAGCAGCCTGCGCTTTGGGTAGCTCTTGGAGGGGCATTCGAGTTCATACTCTTCGGCCGCAAGGACTTCAGTCCATCTGTCGGCTAGCAAATCTTGATCAGCTCTAAGCTGTTGCTGTTTTTTCTTGAGGCTGCTCGCCGTGGCCATAAGCCTGCATTTGAAACACTCTTGTTCGAAGGGATCCTCTGGCACGACAAATTCGTCGTCGTCGAGGCTTGCCTCGTCTTTGGAGGGAGGCATATAATTATCGTCCTCGACCTCTCTATCTGCCGCTCTCTCATGAGGGCTGGCTTCTCCATCCTCCTGTGCTGAATCTTGCTGGAGGTGGTTGTCTTCGGCACTGTCCGCGGTGTTATTATCTCCCGTGCCGGAATCACCATTTTTGCTTCGGCGGGATTTAGAGCGGCGCCGCTGACGCCGGCGCTTAGGCTGCTTCTTGGAGGGGTCATCCTCCGCTGTTCCATCGCCATTGCCTTCTTTTGGGGTGTCCACCATGTATATATCATACGACGAGGTGGATTTCCAGTGCCCTATAGGCGCTGGTTCTTGATCGTCTCCTGCATCGGCGTCCATACCGTCGATATCTTCGGAGTTGAAGTCAAGCATGTCGGTTAAATCATCAACAGTGGCTACGAAGTGGGTGGTGGGTGGGCTTTGAATTTCTTCATCATCCGCATCCCAACCTTGCTGACCATAGTCCGGCCAGGGCTCTCCTGATAAAGAGAGAGACTTTAGTGAATTCAGAATATCGCCAAAGGGCGAGTGCTGAAAGATGTCCGCAGCGGTGAACTCCATGATCGGCGCCCAATCGGGTTTGATCGGTAGGGGCGCGGAGGGCTCGGAGTCAGGAGAGGAGTCCGGCTCCTTGGAGTCACGGGCTTCACAGAGAATAGGGCTGGTGTTCGGCTCGATCGCCGTAGAGATTGCAGCCCCCGAGGCGGTGTCTAACCACCCATCCTCGATTGGTGTGATCGGCTCCGAGATAGGGGTCGGAGCGGACACAGGTGCGGCCTCCAGGGCACTGTTCGACGGCAGAGTTAGATCATGCCCATCGTGACAGTGCGGTGCGCTCGGCTGTGGCTTGAATCCGTCGAAGATCAGGTCTCCGCAGGTGTCGGCCATGTAGTTCAAACTTCCAAATCTGACCTGATGGCCAGGGGCGTAGCTTTCGATCTGCTCCAGATGACCAAGCGAATTGGCCCGTAGTGCAAAGCCGCTGAATACGAAGATCTGTCCGGGGAGAAAGGTCTCACCCTGGATCGCATCGCTGTTGATGATCGGAGAAGCCATCGGGCCTAAAAGTGACGACACAGAGGAACTCTCAATGAAAGCACCAATGTCGGTGTCAAAACCGGCGGATCTCAGGTAGGGAGTCCCGAACTGTGTGTCTAGGCCGGATGGTAACAGGAGGCAGGGGACAAAATGTTTTACCCAGGTTCGGGCCCTCTTGATGGAGGTAAAACCCTACGTCCTGCTTGATTGATATTGATGATATGGGTAGTACAAGAGTAGATCTACCATGAGATCAAAGAGGCTAAACCCTAGAAGCTAGCCTATGGTATGATTGTTGTTCTTCGTCCTACGGACTAAAACCCTCTGGTTTATATAGACACCAGAGAGGGCTAGGGTTACACAGAGTCGGTTACAATGGTAGGAGATCTACATATCCGTATCGCCAAGCTTGCCTTCCACGCCAAGGAAAGTCCCTTCCGGACACGGGACGAAGTCTTCAATCTTGTATCTTCATAGTCCAGGAGTCCGGCCGAAGGTATAGTCCAGGACTCCCTCACCCTTTTCGGCACCCTATCGGAGGGGGAATCATCTCCGATGGCCATCTTCATCTTCCCGGCGGCCACCATGATGAGGAGGGATTAGTCCACCCTCGGGGCTGAGGGTTTGCACCAGTAGCTATGTGTTTAATCTCTCTCTCTCTCTCTCTCTCTCTCTCTCTCTCTCTTTCCTGTTCTTGATATGTCATGATCTTGATGTATCGCGAGCTTTGTTAATATAGTCGGATCATATGGTGTTTTCCCCTCTCTATCTTGTTGGGATGAATTGAGTTTTTCCCTTTGAGATTTCACTGTTATCGGATTGAATACTTTTATGGATTTGAGAACACTTGATATATGTCTTGCAATTGAATACTCGTGGTGATAGTGGGGTATCGTATTGATTTACTTGATATATTTTTTGGCACTCAACTCGCGGATTCCCGAGGTGACATTGGGGTAATCTATGCATATGGGTTGATGCACGTTCTTGTCTTTGTTTCTCCGGTACAAATCTTGGGGCACTGTTTGAAGTTCTTTGTGTTGGATTAAATATTATGAATATGAATTTTCTTTGGTGTTATTTTAGTACAAACTCTTGGTTAGATCAATCGGAAAGAATAGCTTCGTGTCATTTTAGTACGAACTCTAGGATAGATTGATCGAAAAGAATAGCTTTGAGGTAGTTTCGTGCCCTACAAACAATTCTGTCTTATGTTCTCCGTTAGATAGGAACTTTGGAGTGTTTCTTCGTTGCACATTGAGGGACGGTTATATGATCCAATTATATTAGCACTGTTGAGAGATTGCACTAGTGAAAGTACGGACCCTAGGCCTTGTTTTTAAGCATTGCAATACCGTTTTTATGCCCGTTTACTATTTGCTACCTTTCTGTGTTTATTTAGTCAGATTATAAAAATATATTTCTACAATCAATATTACACTTTTATCACCATCTCTTCGCCGAACTAGTGCACCTATACAATTTGCCATTGTATTGGGTGTGTTGTGGACACAAGAGATTTCTTATATTTGGTTGCAGGGTCGTTTCAGAGAGACCATCTTCATCCTACACCTCTCATAGATTGATAAACCTTAGGTCATCCACTTGAGGTAAAATTGCAACTATCCTACAAAACTCTGCGCTTGGAGTCTAACACGTGTCTACAAGAATAAAGTTGCGTAGTAGACATCAAGCTCTTTTCTGGTGCCGTTGCCGGGGAGGTGAGTGCTTGAAGGTATATCTTTAGGTCTTGCAATTGAATCTTTTAGTTTCTTGTTTATCACTATTTTGGTTTATAAAAGAAAACTACATAAAAATGGAATTGAGGTTGCATCATATTATTGATCATCTTTATAATATCTTTCTTGAAAATGATGGTTCGGAAAATTGTGCTCAATTGTTAGAAGAAGAAGTCAATAAAATGTATGGCACAAAATATTTGAATGGTGATCATGATTGCGATGGTGTTAGTATGAATTTTTTTGAATATCTATGATGCTAATGATATGCAAAGCCATAAGCTTGGGGATGCTATATTTGATGAATATGATATTTTTGTCCCCCAAGTTCTAATGAGAAAATTTATTATGATGATTGCATTCCTCCTATTTATGATGATTATAATGATAAAAGTAGATTTGGAGAGGTCATGACTTTATTTAGTGATGAATCCACTATTTTGGAAGAGCTTTCAATTGATTATGACAACAAAGTTGCTATCTATGATGATTATGGTGATGACATGTATGCTATAAAGAATAATGATAACCATGAAACTTGTCATCATGATTTTAATTTTCAATCACATGATAGCTATTTTGTTGAGTTTGCTCCCACTACTATTGATGAGAAGAAATTTGCTTATGTGGAGAGTAATAAATTTTTTATGCATGTGAATCATGAAAAGAATGCTTTATGTGATAGTTATATTGTTGAGTTCATTCATGATGGTATTGAAAATTATTATGAGGGAGGAACATATGCTTGTTGGTATTGTGATAATATCAAGTTTCCTCTCTATGTGTTGAAAGTTTTGAAGTTATGCTTGTTTTGCCTTCCTATGATAGTTGATTCTTTTTCCCATAAGTTGTTTTCTCATAAAATCCCTATGCATAGGAAGTGGGTTAGACTTAAATGTGCTAGTCATATGCTTCATGATGCTCCCGTTATGTTTCAATTCTTATCTTTCATGCGAGCATCATTGAAATTATGATGCCTAGCTAAAAAGGCATTAAAGAAAAGCGCTTGTTGGGAGACAACGCAATATTTACCCATACTTTTTTGTGTGCTAACATGATTAGGCTACTGCAGTAATCATGTTTTATTGCTTTTGTTTCAATAAAGAGCCAAGTAAGACCTTTGGGATGGCTTGCGGTGATAGTTGATTTGATCTTGCTGAAAAACAGAAACTTTTGTGCCCTGGAAAACAATTCTCATTTTTAACAGAAGCGTGATAAATTGATAATTCTTTTTGAAGAAGATTAATATACAAATTTCCCAGGTTTTCCTATTTTTTCAGAAGTTTTGGAGTAGCAGAAGTATGGTTGGAGTACAGATTACTACAGACTGTTCTGTTTTTGACAGATTCTGTTTTCAATGCATAGTTTGCTTGTTTTCTAGTTTCCATGGCTTATATTGCTCAATATAAATTGTGGAAATGATACCCTACAGTAGGCATTGTTTTATAACAATTATGAATCTTGTCTTTGACATTTCCAAAAGTGAAATGGTTTGCTCTTTATCATACTAACATATCTCACAAAGTTTCGTTTAGTTTTGTGTGATTGGAGTTTTCAAGTTTTGGGTGAGATGTCGATATCAGGAGAATAATGAGTGACAAGACCCTAAGCTTGGGGATGCCCAAGGCACCCCCAAGGTAATATTCAAGGAAGATCCA